>NC_134473.1:53823123-54060123 GCF_964194025.1 Convolutriloba macropyga
TTTTCAAAATGGACATAAATTTTTTGATGTAATTTATGTTTGTTGTTGTTGTTTGATTTTGCCGTTCGTCTTCGCCCGCTTTCTTAATATCGGCTCATTTCATCAATCTAATGCATCATTTTTTACTCCACTGAGTTATTTGCTTTGGAGGCATACACCATCTTTTCGTTCATACACCAATTTTTTTTTTGAAAAACACTTGAATTTTTTGTGTTTTTCCATCTGTTCCTCATTTGGTAGACAATTATGCCAAAATTGTGGATGAGCGGGGTCGGATCCTTATGTGCGATCGCACATTACCGAGCCGCCTTGTTATTATTATATTTACAAATGAGCGGCCGATTTGACACAGAACGATAAATATGTACCAGCTCAAAAATATCTTTATCAAAATAATTTGTTTTCGCTGCTGCGTTTTTTTGTTTGACGATCGCTGCTTTGAAGCGCGTATTAATAGCTCAAGAACAGCGATAGGCTTGCCCGGTATACTGAAATATACATAGAGTTTGTCAGGGTGAAAAATTTTTTATCAGATTCCTGCATACCTGCTTTTGGGAAATAAGTATTGTCAATATTCATTAGCGGTATAAAACCTAAACTGAAAGTTAGCATTTTTCAAGTGGTACAATTTGAGGTTATTTCTTCTCCAGAGCCGTTTTAGCTTTTACTGTTAATCAAATGTTATTTCTGAGCCAGATTTCTCGTACTGATGCAAATTATCTTCCCTCAGTCCGGCCTTTTCTCCATGGCTCTGGACTCAGAGTGAGTGGGAATCAGAGTACTTTTCCATGACCAGGTCTTTCATGGTCCATTAGTTGGTTTTTACGTACCTATCTGTTCCTTGAGACGATGGTCGAACCACTTCTGAATAATGTAGAAATCCAGTGTTACCTCAGCTGCAATATCACGCATTGTTTCAACATGAAGAGATACATTAATGAGAGCTGGCTGAGTTCTGGTTTTCGGGTCTCCCGTTTTTCCCACGACAGGTGGTGACTGGACACGTGACAAAACGTCCTTCAAATCTGCCGCCGATTCGCAACAGTGGTCGGAAATAAAGGCGGGTGGAAATGATTTGGGTTCAAGGCTAACAAATGTAACACAAATAGTTACAATGAATGCTATAACTGTGGTATCAGACTTTTCCATCGCTTTAGTTCAAATAAATCCACGGGTTAAGGAGGGATTACACAATTTTTAATACTCGTATTTGTTTGTTTAAGCACTTCATACACTGCTGCTCTTGTTGTAGGAAATGTAAATACAATTGGAAATAAATTATAAATATGTAATACGAAGTGAACAAAAATCACTCTGAGTGAAATTTGCTGTTGTTACATTATTAGAAGTACATTATTCTGAACGCCTGCAATACACTCGAAGATCTGAAATAAAAAATGAGAATTGAGAGTTGAGAAACAGAGCAAATTACTTTTACTGATTTTAGTATTCGGGGCATTAGAAAAATTAAAATAAAACACATTTTTTTATTCTGATTTTATTTTAAAACGGTGGGACCGCACGTTAGAAACTCTTGCTTTTCTGAACAAAATCGTTTAGTAAAATCCCGGACGATTTGTGTCCGCTAAAAGCCGGAATGTTGTTTAAATGATAACAACAAACAAAGAACACAACTTTGTAATTTAAGGCGTTTATAAACAAAATTGAGCAACTTTTAGCTTGAATCTCAGATAAATTAGCGCTCAATTTAGCGTTGTTCAAATATATATTCACTTTTTATTTTTAGCACCAATTTTACATAATTTAGTGTTCAATTTAGCGTTGATCTTACATAATATTAGAACTTTAGCTATGATCACACATAATTGAGCGCACGGGGTATAGGGATATATTAGCCTGCATACAATTTAGAAGACACTTTTTTTGCCGACAGATTAGATCTTTTCAACAATAGCTCTTCTTTTGTAAAAGGGGGCTATTCTTGATTAGAAGTTAAGCGAGCGATTCATTAACCAATCAGAGATGAATAATAATTTTCCTCGTATGCGCATACTATGTTGATATGAGTAGAATAAAATACGCCATGATATGGCAGAATTGAATAACAAAGCAAAAATAATTTCCAACTGGCGGGTCAGTGGGTTGCGCTTCGCATACATCGCGGCTTGACCACAATAACCAGCCCACGAATTCTGAATCTAATCCCATGGCGCATTGGAGGCATGGCCATGAACGCAATTGCGTTTAAACTAATATTTGGCTATCTAAACAATAGGCCAAGCAATATTGTGTAAAAGTATATTACACTAGGGGAGATTCTTTACTAGGAAGCAAAAGGGCACAACTGTTTTAAAAAATCCGACAAATATTATCAGAATGAAGGAAAAAAGACCGAAATCAGAGGCGTATATTTTAAATAGGTAATTACAGGCTTCGGATTAATTAGGTAATAGCCAATTAATGTTAAAAACACTTTGTTCGCTTTGAGCGCGGTTATTTTTTTTAATGAAATGAGGATTTGAAACAAATAGTTTTTCAAATTTTTCTCTCAATTGTATGTCGGTTAATTTGAATATCGGCAAATTGACTGGCCACCCAACGATTGGTATAATATTAATTACCTAATACTAATTCATATCTAATCCTAATCCTAATTATCTTATAATCCTAATTCACGTTCTAATTTAAATTATATTCATCGTTCTTTTGACCTCAATTTTTTGTAACAAGCAGTTTAATGAAAACTTTTCAACTAGCTGGCTTTATATGAGAAAATCAGCCATTTAACAATGTCTGCTTAAAATTAGTGGTTAAGTCTTTTTTGTTTTTGGCTAATTTTTTGACTGCTTTGTTCAAAAACAAAAGTAAGTTTTGACAGAGTCAAAAACATGTAATATAAGTTCTCTTGACTTCCTAAGACACACGCAATGTTATAACACTCCATACTCGGTAAAACTGACAATGATTTTTTATGTAAACTCAATCTGGCCATCAATTATTATTTTGAAAAACTGATTTTAGCACTCATATCATAAAAGGAAAATGAGTGAAAAAAATTTACATAATTTAATACTTCCAAATCTAAGGTTCTCCTTTTTCAGGAAACGTTGATGAAATAAAAACTTCTCAAAAAATCTAATTTTTAATTTAACATTAACACAATCAAGATAAATATGTTAGCTGCTTAAAGATTTAATTATTTGTAATTCTGCGATCGTCTAGACTCAGGAATTTTTTCGTATCGTCCCTTTTTGCTCTAACAAATCTGTAGAGGAATAACAGTGGACTCTTAAGTACAATCGGTCCGAAACGTCGAAATGCCACATAAGTCCGACTATGAATGGAATTGATGTGGCAGATGTTTTTTCTTTAATTTCATCAGCTTTCTTTTCATTAAAAGAAGCTGCTACAGAGAAAAGACAATTTTATTTCTGAAATTACTGAAAGAGTTCTGGCCTCGAATTCATTGTTTTGTTGGTTGATAGGGCGCCTGCACTCACTTTGATTCTCGAGCTGTAGCTTGCGGTTATTTATGAGTTTTTGTTGAGTTATTGTTCAAAAACCAATGCTGACTAAATATCGAGCAAGCTGTGCGGTCAGTTTTTTAAAATTAAAACCAGACATAATTATTCCAAAGAGTTTTACGGCTCCCTCCGTATTGTAAAAAATTTTTAAAAGAACGGTTTGGTGCGTCACAATTTCATGAGCAAAGTGTTTTTGTAGATCTTTCACCGTTTCATGTCAAATTTAACCTCCCTACTACTGAACTAACATTAAACTTAAAAATGCAAAACAACATGATGTGTGCTGAACAGTAAGATTGGAGAATAATTACTGTATGAACACTGAGATCCTTATCTTTTTTAAATTTTTAAATAAATAAGGAGGACGCCAGTGGAGCCAAACGCGACTAGAGTAGAATGTTTTTTGGAAAGAAAAAATGCCCCCCGGAGAAGCCAGTTGAGGACAACGCAGCGATCACATTGATTAGAAACACACACTTTAATATAAATTTTCCCGCGCGGATGACTTTGAATTCCACCCAAAAGTAGAAAACTGCTCTCAAACCACTGACCCCGATAGCTCTTTTGGCCAAATAAAGTATCATAAACTCCAGAGTAATTTTTTATTCACCCGGGTTGAGAACCATGATCGAATTTTAGTACATATAAAAAGTCATATATCGTTCTTGGTATTCATATGTAATTTTACGTTCTTGATACTAAGTTATATGTAATTTTACGGAGCATCAGCAGACGTTATAAGATCATAAGCAATTCTTAAATGGAACACGAAAAATTTCCAAGCAAATTTTTAGGCTGCAATAAAAAAATTGAACTATCACTTTTACCAGTCATATGTTGAATTTTTGCTCATAATTTTTTGTATATCGTAATGAAGCAATTCAATATTAATTTCAGGAAATGAGAGTTTTTAAAATATAAGATATTAAGCAAAACTGATTTTCTTTATATAAATCCCTACCCGAGTGGACTAGGGATGGTTATCTTCTATGATCAAGCAAAAATCTCTCCGAATTTTTCAAAGTGTATGCATAGTCTTACAAGAATTTCTGACAGAATGTTACAAGATGAGCATTCGTCTTACAGGATGCATTTAAGATAAATATTCTTCTTATATGATTCTTACAAGATTAAACGTCGTCTTACAAGAGTTTTGCAAGGCCACCATTCATCATTCTTGAAATACACTGCGCATAATGAAATTTAAAGATAATGCACATGACAAAAAACAATATTAATACTCAGTAATAATGCCCCGTATTAATTGGAAGGTAAGAATATGGGTTTTTCTGCTTCTCCCGATTAAATGAATTGAGAAAACAACTATTAGAAAAGAACTAACTCTACAATTTGTTATTCATAGCAGCAGAAAAATTGGAAACAAAATATAATAGTTTTGTTCACTTTTTTCAGTTTTTGGCTTTAAATCAGAATTAAATACTAATATTTTTGTACTGAGGCAGTAACATTTGTTATCATTAATTTTCAATCAAATAACAAATTAATACATGAAAATATCACTCAAATTTAAGCAACCAATTCTCAAAGTCTCAATGCATTAAATGAAGAAAATTGCGCAAAAAAGAACTAATGAGATAAATCCCTAGCTAATCAATGCTTCTGCACATTTAGTTTTTTCCTTTATGCGAAAGATAATTGTGCACCAGTATATCAACCAATAGAAATATATTATCAACCAAAACATTAATTTAAAGACAAAGGTTCCTACTTAATATCACAACATGGCAATTTTTGCTAACTCTTGTCCTTGAGGAAGATTGCTTCATGGGAGAGCTACTTAGCCTTCCATTGGTAATGCAAATGCATTGCCAACAAGAAAAAAAAATATATTAAAAAGAAGAAAAATTGAATTTAAAAATCTTAAGATCATATATGGTTCTTACTAATCATACAAAGATAATATATTGCGAGTACTAACCATAAAATGATAGTAATGAAATATGAGTCAAATAGATGAAATATGAGTCTTATTAATGATTGCAAGAAGATCTTTCCCAAAAATTGTATATATATTGCGTGAAACCATACATGTTTACGTTTGGCAGGAATGTTCATCGCCGTTGCTTAGACATTACTCTTAACTCCCATTCAAATAAATTAGGAATGAGTTGACTCATAGCAAGACCCCACAAACTGAGCACTCAGTGATTACCATCCAGAAAAATCTGTCCTATCAAAGTTACCCAAAACCGAGACTTTAATACAAAAATTCTCGGGTATGGGTTACCCGAGATATTTAAGACATTTTAAAAAAATCTAGAGAAGGAAGTCATAGCACAGATGAAGAAACTCTGCGGACTATTTTAAAAATTTTCAATGGCAATTGAGGTCAATTAGGCTCGAGTTGCCGTTTCTTGGAGCTGATCTCTCAGACTTGTGGGAGGACACGTCCGCGAATTTGAATCTTCAGATGAAGAGTGATATAGTGCTCGAAAGTTGAAAAATCTCACCCGACAAACTTAAGAAATTCAGGAAAAGATTGGTTGGGAAATTTGTAGACCCTCTATAAATTAGCCAGAGAAAGCATAGCAGCTCTTTCACCACTGACGGTAAAAACGTTTAAACTATTATACGCTGGAAGCAAAATTCATTTCACAAAAAAGAAAATTAAAAAAAATTCGGCAGAATAAATTGTTAGCAGGCTTCTAAGATAAGGGAAACAAGATTTTTCAAAACAATCATAACAATCAATTAACAGAAAGACACTTTACGTGTTCCCAAGTTGACAGAAAACGTCTTAATTTGCAGTGAATTTTTAAATTTTGTATCGGTGTGCCTTATGTTTAGCAAGGACTCAGAAGTTGTATGTGGTAAATATTATGCGATAATAGTCTTTGGCCTTGCAGTCCTGTAGACATATAGTTTAGTCTATGGGCCAAAACAAGCTCAGAGGTGACTGCCAGCACCAGAGATTCCGAGTACCAGAGATTATTAAGTCTTACATAAGTTGTTCAAATCTTTTCAAAGTAACTTGATTTCTTCGAGCCGCCAGTCGATTGCCAATTTCCTTGACCATTAAATTGTGGTACGACCGATTGCTGAATAAATTTTTTCCATAAAACCACAGGAAGTGTTTGCTAAATTTGCTAAAATGTCTATAGTTTTACAAACCATAACTAACCAGAGGCGGTATCAGGAATCACAGTCGGCATTCAAAGAACTTAGATGGCAGTCTTTTTAACACATGCAGAGTGCTTAATGAGTAACTATTAAAAAACGTGAAAGGTTTGTTTAGTTTTGGCCGTTTCTGTGATTGAACAACAACCACACAAGATTAAAATACATACAGACGCTGCTAAATACAGTTTAAAATACCGTATAGGAAAAGAGTTGTTAGTTGCGATTCCTTATATAGTTCATATAGAACGTATCTCAAGTATCTCTGAATTTCAAGAGAAACTTTTGTAGTAAACGCTGGAAAAAGCTAATTTTTCCACATGGAAAAAGATATATCAAAAGTGGCTAAATATATTTTTAGTCCTGAATTTGCAATTTGCCGATGAATTAGTATTTACAAATATCAGTGGATCAATTATGATGCTGAAGTTGCTAAAAATATGTTAAAAATTTAATTTGATTAAGAAAAGCGCAAAGAAATGGAAATTGAAGCTGATCATAAAAAAAGATAAACACATCTCTAAGTAAACCAGTTTTTTTTAATTTTATGGGCACATTTTGCTCGTAATAGGGGGCCTAGCCAAAACACAATTTTTTTTTCCAAAAACGCAAAATTGAAGGAAGTTTTGCATTAGTTGACATTTCAATCGTACTTTTGTAATAACTATTTTTCTTCGTGATCAAATATCGAGAGTTTACATCATAAACTGTGCCGAGACATATCAAACTTAGGGACCAAATCATGCAGAAACGATGACCATAAGAACTAATGACCATAAAAAATTTACAATTTTTCGAAGATCAGTTCATTGAACTCAGCAACCCAATTAGTAATTGCAATGACATCTCACATGATTGAACATTAAATTGTAGTAATTAAACCGAAGTCTAGACCAGTTGAAGTAAGCCTTGCCAAATTTACAATAATTGGTGAGTCAGAAAAAATTTAATTGAAACAAGGAGGCTCGGTAATGTGCGTTCGCACATCAGGTTTCGACCCCGTTCAACCACGTTTCTGGCTTAATTGATTACCAAAAGAGGAAGAGATTTTGAAAAATTCATATGATGTTCGAAAGTAATTGGTGTATCCATTTATACCACTTAAAAATTGCTTTAAGAAAACTCTTTATACAAATTAAATAATAAAGGACCGATGATATCTGCCGGAAAGAGAGTAAGAGACAAGACCAAAAACAACAGGCATTATCTATTACCAAAACTGAATGTCTATCCATTAAAAAAACTTACCGAAAAGTAAAAAATGGTCATGTTAAAACTGAAGAAAACCAGCTGACTTGCATTTTACCGGAAGAGATGTGGGACCCCTCTTTATTGAGAATAATTAACAAGTAGAAAAAACAAAAAAGGCAAAGTTAAAAAAATACGCATACACTCTTTTGAAAACAATTTAAATCGAAGTTATGAAAAATTGGCTACCGATTTAAATACCTAAATGGTTTCAATATTAATTTCGTTAAAAGATCTTTCAGATCTATCATCGTTCAAAAAGTCATACAACTACAAAAAGAACCAAATCTGTTAAAAAGCATAAAGTCAATTCAATTTTGCGTTGCCTAAGCGTAGAAACACGATAACCTATTCAAAAAAATATAATAAATTAATTGCTCCTTCTTTCCAGACGATTAATGTGGTATGTGAGTTATGATGAATGTGCCTTCAATAAGATAATGGGACAAGGCAGCAAAAAAGAAGCTAAAAAACAAAAAAACATGATAAGATTAAAAAACCTCGTAGTATTAACAACAAAAAACATTATTTAGGTAACAAAAAAGCAATGAAAACTACATTCTAGTTCATTTGAAAGCGAATGCTACTCCTTTTTGCTGAGACTACACTAAAAGGTTCCAAAAATAAAGTTGTTAAATATCCGAAAAAAACATTATTTTTTATACAAATTTCATAAAACAATTAACCCTAACAACTGTAATCTTTCAAATAAAATAAGAATGAGATCAGTTTTGCTTAGGAAGCCAATTGAATACGTTGTCAGTGCAGTGAGACGAAATCAAAAGGTTGCAAAATAAAGCTAACAGTCAGGACTCAAAGCTTCAAAAACATCATTACGCAAATGGAGTTGAAGCAAAATTTGGCTGAAAATAACATGGAATTTCCCTTGATCTGTGGTTTTAATCTTTGACCTGTCAATAAAAGAGCTTTCATTTGAAAAAATTCTAGTTTGCATCTACCAAATTCAAATTGCAAAAGTCTACAACTAGACCAAAAACTGTCTTGTCATTGCAGTTTGCCATTTTAACAAATAAATAGTTCCAAGTCATCATAACAATAGCTATTTTGATCGAACAATCAATATATCAAATGTATTTAATGATTTCTGGGTACTTAAAGAGACATAAAAGAGAAAAACCATTATCTATTGCTTGAAAGCGTTAAATAGGTTTTTCAATAGCTTCATATATAACAAGCCAGACATTTGATTCAGCAGTCTTTGTCATAAGACTAGAAAAAGAACATCAAATGGTAGCAAAACTTAAGAATTTGTTAAAAATTTACATAAACAAGTTGTCGGAGCCATAAATAATATGAAGTTTACTCAGAAAAAACAACAGTTGTTCGCTGGACCTCATTTGAAAGAAAATGGGACTGTTTTTTATTGGACTTCTAACCGAAGACATACTTGCCTATAATTGGGATGAAAAATGCAACAATTTAAAAAAAGGACACCAAAATATAATCCGAATCCTTCTTCGTTGCAAAGCTTTTAAAAAATCAATTTTTCCAAATAGTTGCGTGATATCTTTTTCGGCAAAAAACAATTTCGGAAAAAAAACTTACTATGTCGAAAATTTATGTTGCATTTCAAACACATTTTGATTTAAATTAGCGAAAGAGCGCTAAAAATTTAGTTTCAGAACACTTGCTTAGGAACGAAATGTAACAATAGCCCATATCCAAAAAAGGACCAAAATTGTATCCGCCATTTTCATGTCTTCACTACCTGGAAAATTGGACAGAGTGGGCAAATAAAAAGAGTTGATTCAAAATATTATGAACAAAAAAGACAAAAAATTTGAATTTCCGAAATTTTTGTATTGAAAACATTAAAAATGGTTTAACCAATTCAACAACCCTTTTTATCTTTAAATGTAAAACCAATGAAACTACTGTTACCAAATTTATAATTTTTTAGCATAAAGCAGACAAGTTAGCGAAAAATGTGAACAAAAGAACGGAAGTTAGGCTGACTTTTACAAAGATTCAAACCTCCGTAATTCCCCGGAAAAGTCGAAATTGCTAAAAATAAATTATAATTTGAAATATCACGCTCAACAAGCTTTCCAATGATGCCACTCACAACTCTCTGAGATAAATATATCGATCTGCGAAAATTGATTGAACAAAAGAAAAAACCAGTTGAGCATACAGTTCTTCCGCCACTTAAAATAGTCGGAAAAAATATTTAAAAAGGTTGAAAAAAGTGTCATAGCGATTAGCAAACAAGGGGGCTCGGTAACGACCGTTCGCACAAAATGTTCCGACGCCACATTCATCTGCATTTTTGGGTCATTTGTTTTCAAAATAAATACAGAGAGAAAAATAATAGAAATTTTGAACGAAAAAAATGAAAAAAAAGGAGAATGAAAGGAGAGGATGAAAACAAAGTTATTCAAAAACCTCTTGAAGGATAATTTGTACACAAATCGACAGGAAGCTACAAACAATCGTTGAAAAATTGGTATTGCAAAAAATCGTATTTATCATTTGGCAATGTAATGGAAACAAATTTCAGTAAACGAAACACCATTGACCACTGATTTCAGGCAAAATAGCAATTGACTAGAAATGAAAACCAGGTTTAGGTGATATTCGAATATTTAAAGCCATTGTTTTCAATCAACCCATATGATTGTTTCCATAAAAAGGATAAATTTTTAAAGATAATTTAACTTTTTCATCCCAATTTTTTTACTTGATTATTTTTTCATTTCTTTTTTCTTTTTCTATTTGAAATATATTTGTCCAAAATGCGTTGAAAGAATTATTACTACCAAAGTTTTTTTCCCTCAATCACGATACGATTATTAATTACGACAAAAAGAAGCTAAACAATTCAAAAGCAGTGGTGTAGTATTTTACAGAAACTTAGGATCTGATTTTTCATAATCACCCTCATCTTCTCAGCTTGCTGTCTTTGGGGACCTACTCTTTTACTATAACAAAAAAAATCTCATTTCGCTGAAACATATTTTGCTCATTTTTCTGCATTTTGAGGGAAGTCTTTCTGCTTTTCTAGGTTGGTTCCATTCTTCAATCAGTCTGCTGGAATTTATTCTAACAGTAAAAGCTGAGTAAGGCAATTTAGAGGGAATATTGTAATAGAGAACAAACGAAAAAACAATAGAAAACAAACGGAAAAAACAACAAACTCCGTTGCGAGACGTTGCTGCTAGAAGCTTGTTATAATCAATTTCAGTCCCCTTGTTCAATGCTTATAGCTTATATAAATCCTTGCATACTATCATTTAGAAACACTGTGCCTGGCTGCGAATCCGATAGAAATTTCCTGTTTCTCTTGCATTAACAATCGGCAAAAAACTTAGCTGTTTTTCAGGCAACATTTTTCGCGATCTCTTTGCAACTTTCTTATTCGTGACTTTTTATTAGTGTTTAACATCCCGAAGAGCAATCAAATCCGACGACATGTAAACTACAATAAAAAAAAAGATTTCAAACAAACCAGAAAAACTCCAGCTTTTGTTGAGTCCATTAACTTCTGAGTACTGTTGTCTCGCTATCGGTTTGTAGCTTTACATTTAATTATGTTTTCGACTGTCAAAACACATTTTAAGCCTTTTTATTTCTAGTCAGGTTAGGTTAACTTTTTTCTAGTCACGAACAAGGCCTCGACGCAACAAAACAATTTTATCTCAGTATCTTTGTATTCCAAATGTTCTTCGTGTTTTAAGATTATTAACTTTTATATTTTATACTTTAAACGCTAGCAAAAACAGATTTGTGTTTGGCTTTGAGGAAAAAGATAAAGACGGTTTTTTAATAAAAGTCAGATGAAATTAATGGGGAAATAACTAATTTCTGTGTAGTTTTTGAATTGCGTTGATTTCAGTTTTGGTTTAAAGATTATAAGCCAAAAAATCAAAAAAACTTATTCAATGTCAATGCATCCTTGACGAGTTTGGTTTCCATTAACATTAAACAGAGTAGATTTGAAAGTTGAGAAACAAATTAACCTTAAAAGTGTATTTACTTTTTGATTAAAACTTTTGGTTTTCCAGTTCTTTGTCGTTCTGTTTCGCAACAATAACTCGAAAATTTGGTTATTACTATCATTGAACGAGTTTTAACTACAAATATTTATTGTAATCTGATATCAACAAAATGCTCCTGTTCTCATAAAGTGATTAATGAAAACTTTTTTCGTTATTCTGCTTCTTTTCTGCAAACAAAAATATATATATTCACATTTTTCTATTGGAAAGATTCACTCTGAACCTTTTAAAAATGTATCCTGATGGTGTTGTAAATAAAATTGATCCCTCAGTACAGCAAACTGAAAAAAATTGAAAATCTGTACATTTCTTTTTCGATTCCATTTAATCTTACAACACTGTTATGGATGCAAAATGAACTTGTGGGATTTTGAAGTAAGAAAGAAAAAACCAATACCAAATAGTCTAATTTTTGGTTAATGAAAATTTGGTTATAACTACAATTGAAAATTTAGTTATTACTACAATTGAACGAGTTATTACCAAGAATATTTATCGTAATCTGATATCAACAAAATGTTGCTGTTCTCATAAACTTGCTTTTGACCACTCTGAACTGTGAATAACGTCGTACTGTGTTAATGAGAACATCTCAAAAACAGCGTTGAGTTGTGCAGTTCATGGCGGAACGCACATCTGGTTCAAAAAGTTTCAAAGTGGCTTTTCACGTTGACAATAGGCCATGCTGTTTCAGTCAAACATACCCTGAGAAACGCCTACATCTAGCTCAAATATTCCAATGTAACTTAATGTCCAATTTAATTTGCCTGTTTACTCCGTCATGAAAGCTCAAAATAATGAAAAAATTGTCCAAACACTTTTTAATAAAATATAGCACCAAAACTATCCTTTTCTATTGTAAGAAGTTGCATTTTATTAATTCAAGAAAAACAAAAGAGCTCTTAAACTTGAGACATTAAAAATTTTTTACCGAAATTTTGCCTAAAAAAGCATTGTATCATTACTAAACAAAACTGTTTAGCTAAAGTATCTAAAGACTTACAAAATATTTTTGCCAAAAAAAATTTGTGGGTTTAAATGAATGGAATGTCCCCCCGTATCCCTGGTTCAGAAAAAAATTAAAAAATAGATAAAAGCAATCTGTTTCATTGCAAAACAGAAATTTCAAATTGCTAGAAAACAAAAAAAAAAGTCAGGCCGATAAAGCTGACGTTTCCAGAGCTTTCACTTGGTACCACTCATTTTTCTCCAGGATGCTTATACAGTTTTCCGATATGGTCAGGCAAATAAGCCATCCAAGAATAAACATTCCGTCATTTCTCGAAGGAACTGTTGGAACATTTAATTTTTCAATTAAAACAAAACTACACGAGTCTCAAAAGAAAGCGACACCCTTTCAAAGATGGATGCAATTGTTTGACCAAAATCTGAATTTCAAATTCACTAATAAGAAAAGATTTCCATTGAAAATAGTTTTTTTCGTATGCGATATTTGTAAATATCTTAAATTATAGATTTTGGAGAACTGACGTGTTTGAAAAAATTGTGTTCCTCGTATCTTTGTTAGGAGTTTTGTGTAGTTTTTAAGCGCCTTCGAACAAGGTTTGAAATTTGTTTTACATAGATACATCTTATGTCATTCAAATTTTTTCCTTGCTGATTTGATTTTTTTACTGAAGTTTTTTGAAAGAACTTTTGAACAGTGAAGAACTTTTGAAAGAATTTGCAAACAATACTAGTGACTTCAGTAAACAAAGTGTGACTATTTAGATAATGGAAAGTAAAAGTGAGTTCTTTTTCAAAGCTTTGTAATTATTACGTAAGAAAACCCAAAAATAAGGCCGTGGTAGTGTAGTTGAAAAAACCTGCTTGGACTCGATGTTTCAAGCAATTTAGGGCTTAAAAATGTCGTCCGGACGCGCAGCTTTAGAAATGAATAACAGCTACCTAACATTTTTGAAAAATTGAAAAAACATTAAAATCAATTTGTTCTCACTGATTCGCCATCAACAGCTAAATTTTTTACTGGCAATAGAAGCATTTTAGGGTAAAAAACAATGTGCTTAATAAACAAAAATATTTTAGTTTCTGAAAAAAAGTATTAAAAAATTCAAGACAAGGTTTCATTATCAATTAACAAGGGTTCAAACAAAATTCAGGAAACAAAAATATGCATATGGGATAAATTACTAGGAATTTTGCATCAAATAATTTTTGCAGATCCCGTCTTTTTATCTGAAGTGAATGTTCGCACATTTTAATACTAGTTTGACTGAAACGATGATCTTCAATGTTTATTGAAAAACAGCAAAACACTATTCCTTCATGGTCAATTTTAATTTCTTTTAAATGTTTTAGTATTCTCCGACGTGTTGCACTGAAACATTGATAGAATGATTAATCAACTGTAAAATAAAGCAAACTGACCAAATGAAAGTAACCAACTAAATTGTCTTGATAAAATTTTGATTCAACGTGAGCCAATGTCTGACTGCTAAAGTAAATGACAAGATAAAACGAAGTATCATATGGAAACATAGTCAGAAAACTTGGAGATATGACTCGTTTGAAAACATAGACCTATTTTTAAAAGCCTTTAATTTTCTATTAATTTTTGAAGACTTGATTTAAAAAACTTAATGCACTGAACTTAATCAACTTAGGTGTCCATAGAATGTGGCTATATCGGTGTCACCTATTTTACACACTCATGAAATTAAACTCAAGACTAGATAATATTAGGCAAAAACAATTTAATGACAAAAACAGGCTAAGAGATAGAAATAAAGAGTATTTTAGTTGTGAAAAGATAACTAAGAAAACTCAAAAACCCAAAAAAACTTTTTCCGCTGAAAGATATTTGTATATAGTAATTATTGGCGTACAAAAGAACAAAACTTTCCTAAATTGTTGGCTTTTTTGTCGACAATTTTTCAGGAATCTTGCTCAGTTACAGCAAAAAAAATGCGATTTTAACATAGAGACCATTTGGAATTGAAAAGAGGAGAAAACTGTTATGGTATATAGATTTGACGCAAATTGCAATTTGAAATTTTTTTCAAACAAAATGATATAAAGGAGGAGAAAATATTATGAAAAATATCGATTTTTCACGAATTTTTTACCTATCAAAACTGCAAAAAAATAAAACAGTTGAAGATTTACCCTAATGAAAATATTTGCGTCCTAATGATATCACTTAACAGCGATAAATTTTTTGATCAGCGAAAAATTGTTTGAGTGGTCAACTGAGAATATGGTCCCTGTCCCAATATGTGAAAGAAAAATTTTTTGAATTCTTGTCAGGTTGATTTACTGAAATGTAGATGTTCGTTTGTTTTTTTTTGTGTCAAATTACAGCAAATATTTATTTTTGTGCAGCACAAATATAAACAATAACTAACTGAGTTAATAAATGAAGGAACAGTTCGTGACCAAAAAAAAGCAACAGGTGTTTTTGCTACAGCTACAAGTCTCTGTGAGCAAATTCAGTGTTACTTATCCTGGCACAATATTTTGAGACTCTAAGACGTAATTTTGAAATAAATTTGCACGAAATTAAAGTTCTCAAAATGACTTTTTATTTCTGAGACCAAAATAAGATTTTGATATCCTACAATTCATATTGTCGTATATGGAATTATCACGTGCATACAGTGTCATTTTTGTCTTTATAGCGTATTTAAGTATTTCTGCAAAAGATTAATGCCAAATCTTAATGTCAGCTCTGATCAATTCTTCTAAAGTATGTTAAAATTAGCAGCAGATTGGTACAGCAACAAGTAAAGTCAAAGATATTATTCATTATCTATCACAACTTAGTATTTTTTGTTAACTGTTTACTTTGCGGAAGGTTGATTTTTGGCGCACCAATTCGTGCTGCAGTAGCAGCCACAGAAAGATCTTGTACGGATCTTAGAAAACATTGAAAGATCAGATCATAGTGTGCGTACCAAGAAGGTTGATCTTGAGCAGCTCTAAATTTTACATTTACGTTTAATTTGAAATCTTAGTCTCATGAAATAATATTATTTCACTTTAAGTGAGAGTATGTTTTTCAAATACTTAAAATGTAACCTCGAAAAAATGTTGGTTCAGCATTTTTTTTCTCATCGAGCTGGAATTTTGATCAATTCGATTCTTATCTTTGAAGGACGTGTTTAAAAAGAAAAAAAGTTTTTGGCGTAAAGTTTTAGACAAGCGTAAAATTGGGGCAACTTTTAGTGCTTTTGTATTGAGTACCCCGGGCTGTGGTATCAACGCTTAAACCCATGAAAATTTGGGAAATGCGGCAACGGTGCTTGATTTTTTTCACAACTTAAAAAGACAATTCATCGCTATTTTAGTGATGTGAAAAAATGTACAACTAAAAATTATAATTTATACCCGAATTCATCTCATTCACTGCAAAAGATGCATGATTGTTGGGGTGAATTTTTTCGCCTCATTTTACCGCATTTTTTCCATTGAAACCGCATCCAGGCGATAATCTATGGTTTTATATCATTGGTTTGCATTAACATTAAGCTTCCCTGGATTTACCAATCGTCCAAATTGCGAATTATTTGGATGACAACAAATGTCAGGTGGTCTCGCAACTTTTGATGTGGTCACTTTCAGTAGAATTTAGTCATGTTCATACAAACTCAAAATCTTCAAAAAGACTACATTTTAAATGAGCAAAATTTTTAAAAAAAAACTTTGGGATGCTTCGTATTCCATGCCAGAATGTGATGAGCCTAGGCATTATTTTAAGCCATGGCTAGCTTATTTTGATATCCAAACTACTTTTAAAAAGATAGGTTAAAATTGTACTCACCAATATTATGAGCCGTCAATTTCAACTGCATATAAATTGGAAACTTTCTTAGTCATCTCATTGAATCCGGCAATAGTATATAAGGCTTTCAAAACCTTTTTCTACGCCAATTGAGAAACAATTACAAAATTAATATTTCCAGCAATATCTTTTTCACAAATTATTCTGTAATTTTGCAGTTTTTTTTTCAGTAATTGCTGTTTCAAAAGTGATCAAAGTATATTTGATCAAGTTTTGTTTGTGTTATTTTGCAATGTTTTTTTAAGAAAAATATATGTTTGCAAGGAAGGAATATATAGCAAATAAACTTTATTTTAACAATTGGAGAATAAGTCAAACTTATTTTCGACTGAAATTATTTTCTCGCCCAAACAATAAATCGAGACAGCGTGGTTAGGTTATTTTAGTAACGAATATAGCAAAATTAAATGCCGCCGCGAAAAAGACTTGAAAGCAACCATTGTTTACAACCAAACTATTGGTTTATATTGACAGCTTAAACTTTTCAAAAATCAAATTACGATTATCCACTTTCCAGAGGAATTAAGATTCAATAAAGACACCATTTACACATAATTGTCATATCTTCACGCTAAGTAAAATTTTGTCGTAAATTTTCCGTCTAGCTAAAAGAATAAGACGCTAAAATTTAGAATAGATTTATATATTTCTGCGACCAATGTATCAACAAAATCGACCAATCTTATTTTTACACAACCAAAGCATTGGTAGAAAAAATTTCCTACAAAATTATTTCACAAATTTTTCTTTCAATTTCCCTTTAACCTTTGTTCCCCAAAGTAGAAGGATAAAAACACCACCGCTAATAAATGCCAGTTTTTTATAACAATTCTTGCTTTTATATAGGAGGCGCTGATCATCTCCAGGCGAAAATCGGTGGAAAATTCGATTTTCAGTTTGGCTGAAGAGCTCGCTTGGAAAAGCACAAGTAAAAAATGTAATTTCTGTTTCTCTTAATTTATTCTACCAAAACTGATAATATCTTTAACTACACTGAATTAAACCCCACTGTTTAGATATACCATGTGCATGCTAAGAATTGTAATTACCCAATTTTCATAAATTTACCAAATTTCAACCCTTTCATTTGAGAGGCGCTGAAAATAAACCCATACTATAAAATATCACTAATACCGTTATGGTACATTTCAATGGCAAGACTTAAATTGATCAAAGACTTGGGCTAATTTCTAAAAGGTTGATGTATAAATATTATCACTCGATCGGATTAACTTTGTCTCATGAACTTTAAGTACCGCAATTGCTGGGATCAAACGGTGTAGCGGCGTCGCACAAATTACTGATTTATTGGTTTAGATTAGAAGTCAAGTTTACTATTCAACCTCGTAGCTTCTAAGAGGAACCCTAAAAACAATTAATTTTACATAACACTTGTCAAATTTCAAAGTCACATCAAATTTCAAAAAAAATCCAAATCTTAAATTTTATTCAGATAGATAGAGTATTGCAAATCTTATAGGAACTGTACTTTTTTGAAAACCACTTTGAATTTTTTCGGAAATGCAGAAAGTTCCATAATAAAGCGTGATGGATTTCAGAATGTGATGGATGGTTTTCAAAAACTTCAAACTTTTAGCTTAGAAAGTGCCAAGTCAAAATCGAAAAAATTATGGTATAAAAGGTTCCGGGGGGGTGGGGGGGGGGCAGCAAATTGATCAAGGTCAAATCAAAGAACGCGCTAAAATGCACAATTTATTCCTTTTGATCTTTTTGTTCAGTAGTCCGATAATTTGTGAATAACTTGATCTCATGTTCGGTTGTGACATTTTCGTATCAAGTCCCACAAGACGCTGAGATATGGCCATGGACCGCGACCCATGACCAAATAAAAAATTCTCACTTTTAAACACAAGAAAACATCTTTTATAACATCATGAATGATCTCTTTATTGCCCGCATTGGAATAATGGAATTCACAAAAGATTTTGTAGCGTTCTTGTTGATAGAATGTTATCAATAAAATCCGTTCTACAGCAGAAATCTGAGACTATTTTAACAATTTAAATCTTACTAAGTCTATTTAATCCTGCTGAAACAAATAGATTATAAACTTTTAAAAACCTTCGGAATGGATTTAAATTGAACTACGAAAACTCCATCAAGAGCTATCAAATAAATTTAATTATATGATTATTATTATTTCACGGCTCAGAATGTACGCGCTCCCAATAGAAGCTAGAAAAGGCAGTGAAACCCCGTTAGTTTTAGGTTTATATTAAAATTTCATGTATTTTGAAAATTTTCAGTTTTCCATCAGTTTCAGTTCATCTGCTCTATGCTGTACTTTAGCAAGAGCAAGTCTAGCGGCTCAACAGGTCTCCATATGAAAAAGCGAAAAGCTGCATCTAAAATAAATTTAAAAACTTAAAAAACTGAAAACTGAACTAAGCGATAGGCTTCTTTAGTATAGACTCGATACTATATAGTTGTTAGCACTGAACGTGGAATGAAAATGTACAAATATTTATTGCCATATAAGTGAGAAAAATATGTTGAATTGAAATTCAAACCTCAGAAGAAGGTGGAATACTGCAGACGAAAATGTGAGTTATGTGTTTTAGCAGTTGTGTGTTCGCACAGCTAGCACTTTTTCTCAATTTTGATTTGCGAAAAATTGATCGCAAGAAAAGATGACAAATCTCAAAAAATTTTAGTTCAATTTAAATCCGTTTGAAATCCGTTTAAAATTTTGCTTAATAAAAATTGCAGTTGTAACTGCAAGTTTTTTTATTATACCCCATATATTGACAAACGGTAGTCTTAGCCAATGAAAATTTCCAATAAATCGATTGTTTGTTTAGTTTTTCCTACCCGGCTATTGTTCTGAAAAAAATCTGATACTTTTAGTTATAGGGTTATATATCTGGCTTTTTTGCCTATTTTTACGTAACAATTTTTCAATGATTTTTCTAAAAACTTTCAGAAAAAAAAATGTTTGAAAAATGTTCAAACTTTCCGAAAAAACTTCTGGAAAAAAAATTTTTCTGAAAAATTTTCTGGAAATTTTTTCTGAAAAAAAACAATTTACATATGTCGGGTTTACAGATGTCCCCACATGAAAAACTTGAAAAAAAGCTAGGTTTAGTAACAATCTGCATGATTTCTTTGCAACCATAAAATAGCATTTTTTTAACATGAGATGGGTATTTTTAGTAACACCGAAAGCCACATTTTTTGACCAGAGCAAAATAAAATTAGTTTTGATTTCCTGCAGTTTTGTCAATCGGCATGCATCGCGTTCTTTTAGTTACGAAACATAAATGAGCGCAAGGTCACGCGTTGTGATTTTTTAAAGAGTGTTATCAGGTTTGCATTAAAATAATATCAGAACTTGTACAAACTTCTTCGCAGAGTTGCCGTTATGAACAGTAATCAGCTAATATAAAAGTTCAGTAAATTGAGAGAAAATAACTGATCTTTGAAAACACTTCCCATCCGAAGAGAAATCATTTGAAAGTTCTCGATTGCGCATTTAAATGTTTTAAACTTGATGCAAATGTTCAAAAAGCTGAATGTTTGTCACATATGAGTCAATTAATGTTTTCTCAATAAAAAAAATATTTGCAAAACTGCAGGCCTTTGTATTTCAACAAGAATAAACAACTATTGTCAGCAGTGATTTCAATACCTTGTTCAAAGATAACTTACGTCTTTGGAAAAAATAGCAAGTAGCTGACTGTTCTGAATTGTCGTTTTATCAAAAAAAAAATAATTAGACCTTTTCTCCGAAAATGAAACAATCCTAACTTTATCTATTTGATTCACTGATTTTTGATTCTATAGATTGTCTGACAAAGTATATCTCACTTACGCGCCGCTTGAGAGAGCAGCTCTGTAACCACAAAATTTCCAATTTGGGACCTTTTAACGACATAGATTCAAAATGGTCAAGATCTACTTCCTAATGATCAAAATACTTGTATAGTTTTCCGCGCACAAAAACACAAACCTTTGTTCTAATCTGATTGTGTTCCAACTTATAAAATCAAACTGTGGCACACAAACCGTGTAACTGTTAGGCAGGTTCTATTTAGAAAGCTGTTTCGGGGGACGAAGCAGGCTTATTTACTCAATTATTTTAGTAACCCGATTTGCAGGTGAGTCGATCCATCTATTGTGCTAAGTAGGGGCGATTGGCAATTAGGAAAATTGAACAGAAAATACAGTAGTGAATTTCAAGTGAACTTTGGGAGATAAAAAACTAACTTGAGACTCGGTGTCATGATTGAATTACGGATTAAACATTTTATGAACACAAATTTTGATTACAAAGGTGTATGAACAAAGTTAATAGAAGATCCCCAACTTATGAACGACATATCAGAGTCGAACTGGAAACGTGAAAACCTAAAAAAGCAGACATAAATAAATTACAAAGAGAAAAACTTAAGTATGAACAAATATGGAAAATTGAATGGTACTAAGTATTGAAATATATACGGAAGGTGGTGCCTTTGTACCACATTTCCTCCTCGGCAAGAACGAAAAAAGAAGCCTGTGTTTTTTTGTTTTCTGTGCTGTTAGGACGGTAGGACTGAAAACTATTGACTCGTTCGTTGTATCAGTGTGCGTTGCCGTTTACTGCGTCACGGTTTGTTAGAGGTGTAGCCTTTGTTTTGGCACAGTGAATTTGCTTTTTTGGAGACAGAGGCGGTGGTTGCGAGGACTGTCGAGAATTTGGAAATTACAGAGGAAAAAGCGCTAATGTCGTCTCTGCCTTGTTTCTGGCTAATCCACTTCCCGGGTCTACGTATTGTTTAAGATCACTTAACTGCTCACCCATTTCATCTTCTTTTTTTGGCAGTTGGTGTTTTTGGTCTCCTTCAATCAAAAAGATTGCCTTTTTGCCTTACTACCGATTTTAGCCTCATCTGCATTCCGGACAGTGACTGCTGTTTCTCCCCGTTCTTTGACTACGTATGTCAAATCGTCCTCCCTGAGTACAATTGAGCCGGGAATCATCACTTATTATAAGTCGTGCAGTTAATTTTTCGTTTTTTATCCGATATCTTCTTAGCCTATTTATTTTGTAACGACTCTTCTCTTCTGGTCATTGGTCGACGAGTCCATTTACTTTGAGTTGCGATTGGTCTGGAGGATATGCTAGTTGCCTTTCAGTCGCGCCGAAAATTGCATTGATTTTGTTTATTTCCACCTCTGTGTTCCTGCGTTCATGTTCTTCTCAATTTTCCTCTGATATAAGACTGGTCTATTGTACGGTAACTTGAATACTTTGTGGAGTTTTGGTTCTTTTAGATTAAGTTTGGAGCAGATACTGCTTTACAATGCAATCGGTCGGGGACTAAAATGCGCTTCGAACGGACTAATTTTAATAGTTATTTTTTACAGATTGATAGGTGTTGTTTTACTTAATTTATCGAGCTTTTCAAATTGAACTGCGATTTTGCGGCTCCTCTAATACTTCCTATTCCGTGTTTAATTGTTTGAATTGAATGTTCTTCTAGTCTTATGTCTTTACGGTAGTTTATTAGCGCCGCGATTACATCAAAATTGATTTGTTCACAAAAGTTACCATTTTGCTTTACAATTTGGCATCCGGCATAGTCACAGCAAATGCGCCGTGGAACGCCATGAACGAGAAAATTATACAAAAAAATTTGAAAATGTTTTTTATTTGAGTTTTCGTACACTTCAGCTGAGGGAATCTTAGAAAAGCGATCAACACAATCTAGGAAGTCTACGACCATTCAAATTGAAAGAAACCCAAAAATTTTATTGGAACTATAAACTCATGCAAGGCGTTCCTCGTCGCATTCACTTTTTCTTGATCTTTTTCATAATTTTTTTCATTATATATCGGACCAGCAAAGTAAAGTTGTGTTTCATTGTTTGGTTTTTTAATTGGTTTGATTGATGAAATTTTGTCGAAAAATAACTGGTTTTAAGTTTTCACCTATCTTGATGCAGGGACACATTTTGAAGTTTTTAATACGGTATAGCGGTTGATATTTAACCACCATGCATTTATTATAAAGTCCGTCGTACCGCAGGTGCCGGTTTGGATGGCGTGGAAGGGCTCTAAACAGGTATCTTCTTTGGATTTCGGGATCGTGATGCGGTAATCGATGCCCACTGAACCGGACTTTATATAGAGTTCTCTTCAAAAACTGAACATATGGGCTCAGCTGCATACGCCTCTCCTCGTCTCAAGTCAGCGCTCTGTTCATAACCTTCTTCAACGCGGCATTTTTTATGAGGCATCCAAAGAGCCTTTGGGTGAGAATTCTGCTGAGAGCGAAACTGAAAACTCAGCATAGAGGTTTGTTGAGGTTGTGGGGGTAGTGATTTATAGAGTGGTTTAGCTGACTGAATTGTAGCGACAAAATTAAAAGAGTGATTTTGTTCAGTGCTGTGTAACAATTCCTTCATTCCAATTGTGGAATATGCTTTCGCACTGTATTTTTAACCAGCCCGAATTATTTTTTTGACATTATTTCACAGCAGAAAATTGCTTGTTTTGTTTGCATTCGTGTCGCTTTTGGGTAATGCTTGTTAGTTTGCGACAATTTGCGACACATTTTCTTAAAAATTGGATTTGTTTAAAAGAAGGCGTTGCGCTTTGTTTACACTAGTTCGACTTTGGCAAGTACAAATTGCTCATCATATCGCGTTATATTATGTGCTAATTGACAGGGTCGGCGCAACAAATAATCTACCAAGGTTTGTTAGAGGTGTAGCCTTTGTTCTGGCAGAGTGAATTTGCTTTTTTGGAGACAGAGGCGGTGGTTGCGCGGACTCTCAAGAAGTTGGAAATTACAGAGGAAAAAGCGCTAATGTCGTCTCTGCCGTGTTTCTGGCTAATCCACTTCCCGGGTCTACGTGTTGTTTAAGATCACTTAACTGCTCACCCGTTTCATCTTCCTTTTTTGGCAGTTGGTGTTTTTGGCCTCCTTCAATCAAAAACTTGTATCGATGTATCTTTTTTTGCCTTACTACCGATTTTAGCCTCAACTGTATTCCGGACAGTGACTGCTCTTTCTCCCCGTTCTTTGACTACGTATGTCAAATCGTCCTCCCTGAGTACAATTGAGCCGGGAATCATCACTTATTATAGGTCGTGCAGTTAATTTTTTTGTTTTTTATCCGATATCTTCTTGGCCTATTTTTTTTGTAACAACTCTTCTCTTCTGGTTATTGGTCGACGAGTCCATCTACTTTGAGTTGCGATTGGTCTGGAGGATATGCTAGCTGCCTTTCAGTCGCTCCGAAAACTGCATTGATTTTCTCTATTTCCACCTCTGTGTTCCTGCGTTCATGTTCTTCTCAATTTTCCTCTGATATAAGACTGTTCTATTGTACGGTAACTTGATCAAAACATGTTCAATTACTCTTTGGAATTTTGGTTCATTTAGATTAAGTTTGGAGCAGATACTGCTTAACAACGCAATCGGTCGGAGACTAAAATGCGCTTCGAACGGACTAATTTTCATATCTTTTTAGAGATTGATAAGTGTTGTTTTACTTAATTTATCGAGCTTTTCAAATTGAACTGCGATTTTGCGGCTCCTCTAATACTTCCTATTCCGTGTTTAATTGTTTGAAATGAATTTTCTTCTAGTCTTATGTCTCTACGGTAGTTTATTAGCGCCGCGATTACATCAAAATTGATTTGTTCACAAAAGTTACCATTTTGCTTTACAATTTGGCATCCAGCTTAGTCACAGCGAATGCGCCGTGGAACGCCATGAACGAGAAAATTATTCAAAAATATTTGAAAATGCTTTTAGTTGAGTTTTCGTACACTTCAGCTGAAGGAATCTTAGAAAAGCGATCAACACAATCTAGGAAGTCTACGACCATTCAAATTGAAAGAAACCCAAAAATTTTATTGGAACTATAAACTCATGCAAGGCGTTCCTCGTCGCATTCACTTTTTATTTATCTTTTTCATAATATTTTTCATTATATATCGGACCAGCAAAGTAAAGTTGTGTTTCACTGTTTGGTTTTTTAATTGGTTTGATTGAGGAAATTTTGTGGAAAAATAACTGGTTTTAAGTTTTCACCTATCTTGATGCAGGGACAAATTTTGAACTTTTTAATACGGTATAGAGGTTGATATTTAACCACCATGCATTTATTATAAAGTCCTTCGCACCGCAGGTGCCGGGTTCGATGGCGTGGAAGGGCTCTAAACAGGTATCTTCTTTGGATTTCGGGATTGTGATGCGGTAATCGATGCACACTCAACCGGACTTTATATAGAGTTCTCTTCAAAAACTGAACATATGGGCTCAGCTGCATACGCCTCTCCTCGTCTCAAGTCAGCGCTCTGTTCATAACCTTCTTCAACGCGGCATTTTTTATGAGGCATCCAAAGAGCTTTTGGGTGAGAATTCTGCTGAGAGCGAAATTGAAAACTCAGCATAGAGTATTGTTGAGGTTGTGGGGGCAGTGATTTAGAAAGTGGTTTAGCTGACTGAATTGTGGCGATAAAATTAAAAGAGTGATTTTGTTCAGTGCTGTGTAACAATTCCTTCATTCCAATTGTGGAATATGCTTTCGCACTGTATTTTTAACCGGCCCGAATTATTTTTTTGACATCATTTCACAGCGGAAAATTGCTTGTTTTGTTTGCATTCGTGTCGCTTTTGGGTAATGCTTGTTAGTTTGCGACAATTTGCGACACATTTTCTTAAAAATTGGATTTGTTTAAAAGAAGGCGTTGCGCTTTGTTTACACTAGTTCGACCTTGGCAAGTACAAATTGCTCATCATATCGCGTTATATTATGTGCTAATTGACAGGGTTGGCGCAACAAATAATCTACCAAGCCCCTACTGAGCCTGGCAATTGCTCTAATTCAAATGTAAACTTTAAAACTCTATCGACTCCATGCTTAACTCTGCCGTCGTAAGAATTGATCGAGCTGTATTTATTTAATAATTGAGAACAGTGCAGTGTTCTGTAATGAGTGCAAACTTGTGTGCAAAAAGATAATACTTGAAACATTCTATAGCGCACCCTATACCCACAAATTTCAATTCATTGATGCTATAGCGTGACTTGATTGAATTTATAAAACAGGAGACGAATGCAACGGTTTTTCATTCTTCGTGGTCTAATTATTATAGAGCTGCTGCCTAACTTTCCCAAGAGGCATCATTCAGATTTTAAAATACAAGCTCGGATTGTAATGCTTCAATTTCTGAGGATTTTTGCCGTAGTGCTCATGGTGGATGACAATTTTGCGATATTCCGGACAAATTTACTCACATCATGTACTTATCCCAGAAGAGATTGAGGATTTCAAATTGAGAATCGCATTGGATCGTTTTAGATTAAAATTAGCAACTTTTCTTGAATTCTAGTGGTTTGATACCGTTTTTGGAGCACTATAACCCAGCCAATCGATTTCAATTTTAGCAAATAGCATTTCGGTATGTTGATTTTGAGATCTTTGACATCTATATACTTTTAGACATTTTGTGACTCGATTTAGATGTCATCAAGTTTACTGCTGCTGACAATTGTTAGCATATCGTCAAGAGAGCAGTATCTAATTAAGAGGCCGGTTAGAACTGTATCGATATCTTTTTGGAACCCTTCAAGCATATCGGTCAGACAATGAAAACATGTTTTAAAGCGGTTTATGACGGTCATATTGCTACTAGGAATGTTGAAAAAACGATGCCATGAGTTTTCTGGGTGTATTTTGAGTTAAATATATCGTTGTTTACTAAGTAGTGCAGACAAATGTTGTCAAAAAAGACTTGTTTTGCGCCGCATTTGAGCTAATATTTTGTAATTTGGGTTGTATTAGGCTATCTATGTTAAGCATCTGGGATTTGTGTTTTCGTATGAGAGTTTTCAAATCAAGAGCTAAATTAAACTCAACATCTTTTTTGACTGTGATTACAATTGGTGAAATGAGGTTTTTGTCGGACAATGAATCAATTTTTTCTATGCAGCTTGTTAGATTAATTTTTCTATTCTGTTTAGACATTGTCTTGTATTTTTTTGGAAGCTTCCTGCGTTCTTGAAGAAAAATTACATTCCATTGGTGCTACAAACGTTCCCAATGTGGTTTGCGTATTCCTTGAGAAATTCTTTATATCTCTCTGTTTTTTTTTATTTTGGCAATCTCCTTCATTGCAGTTTTTTTGATTGATTTTGCTATGTCTTTCGGAACTACGGAACACACAATTTCTGAATCGAGTAAAAGCGGCAATTTTTAGCGTTTCAATTTTCAAACTTTATGTTTTGGGGTATTATTTAGTGATACTCTTGCTTGGTTAGGTTTGCATTTGACGTTTTTGACACCAATTGCAAAATTGTTCATAATTCCACAGTTTTTGTTTTTTCCCAATGCATTGCATATTTGTTTGTAAAGTTGTTTCCATGCTTGTCCAAAATTTCTACACGGATTTTTCTGATTTCGCCAATTAAACTTTTGATTTTTTTAGTTTATACGAATTACGGTGCGAAAATCACTATTTCTCTGAACGTTGTTTATTGTGAATTGTCCGCTTCTATTCATTTTCAAGTTTCTGGATGTTTACAGTGCTGTGTTGGGTTTAGTCGTTTCGCAGAGTAAACGGCTTTGAATTTCAGTACCAGACATTTTGTTTGTAAATACGAAGCGTGTTACTATGTTTCAACAGTCTTTGAAATTGCATTTGTCCGTGAACTCCTTAATATGCTGTACTAATGTTCAACGGTTTCTCGCTTTTTTTGCTTTCTTGAAAACAAATGATATCTGTCAAAGGTTATGTTGCAAGTCTTATGAAGGAATGTTTCATGTGTCATTATTTTCCGGGATTTAATTGTTTTGGTTACCTTAATTACGGTATGGTTTTCTTTTCTGTTAAATATTCGATCCTCAACAGTGCCAATGCCTTAACACAAGAGGGAGACAATTTTCTGATCTTAGATGTACCAACAAAGAATTCCAGATAAAATAGAATCACAACATAGAATTCTAGCTTCTATGACTCTTTGAAACTTTGACTCCCAAGAATGTGTTAACTGAGCGTTTCCTGTTTTTCGTTCTCCTTCTGTGGCTTGCTCTTGTGGTAGAAGTGCATAAATCCGTTTAGATCTGAGAACCATCGAAAGATTCATCTTCCTTGGTTAGAATTGCCAACTTGGCCTGAGTACTTCAACTCTCCCAACGAAGTGGAGGTTCCGTAGACACTCTTTCCCAGTAAAGGTCAACTGCTAGAGGATTTTTTTTGATCCTGCTGACTGGGCTTTGTCTAACACAATTGCTGTGTAGCGACACAACTCAATCGATTTGCGGTGTAAATAGCCCAGTTTTGTTCAGAGTGCTGTTTTGATGGGCGAATCAGGATTTATTTATACGAATAATCAGTAGCCCAACTTGCTGGACAAATCGGCCTAACTATTGTGCTAAGTAAAGCGCATAGCAATTAGAAAAAGTGATGAGCAAGTTTTAGATTAGTAGTGAATTTCAAGTGAACAATGAGAAGTATGAAATTAATTTAAGTTCTAGCATCATGAATGAAAGAGGGATTGAATAACTTACGAACACAGAACTTGCTTACCAAGAATAATGAAAAGAAATAAAGGAAGATGTCCATATGTGAACTACATATCAGAATTGAACTGGAAGCGTGAAAACATACCACAGCAGACATAAACAAATTATGAAGAGGAAAACTTAAACAAAACCCAATATGAAAAGTTGAATGTTACTAAACATCGAAATTTGTACAGAGGATGGTACCTGTGTAACACAAAAACCGCACTTCAGTCACCCAGTCTTACAGTTCTGCCTCGTTACCCCATTTCAAAAAATCTCAGCACTACAAAAATTGTTCAAAACAAACATTTTATTTCTAGTCCTTAACCTTGCTTAAAACCGCATAATTTTAGCGTGATCAATCTCAATGTTAATGATATGTAGTACAACGTTATATGTAAGTGCATTTTGGGACAAGAGTAACTAATCAGCTAATTAGGTAGCCACATTTTTTGCGCTCATGAGAAACGCAGGTAAAGTTTTATCGGAGTTGAAATTTTAGGACAAATCATTGAATGTTTTAAATAATATTTGCTTCTGTTGTTAACTGATTTGTGGTGTTTTATCTATTAAATATTTAGTAAGTGTGTTTGCGCAAAACTTCATTAAACTGAAGGAAGACCAATTCAAGAACGGATGTTTTCAAATAGCTCGATTTTTGTTCAAGCAAATAAAACTTCAGAATCTTTGATGGTATTTTCCTCCAGTTAAAAAATAGTTATACTGAGTTTTTCAATTTTTTTTTCCCTGAAGGGACAACAAATCAAATAGTCCAAATTAGATCAAATATTAGAAGAAGGTTTCTGTTTTTGTCAGCCATCAAATCCTATTAATTTTTGGTAATAAATTTCCATTTTTTTTCAGATTAAGAAGAAATCTAATCAAAAATATTGTTTTTAGAGTTAGAGTGGCCTTTAAAAGGTCAATTTAGTACCATTGTGCACATTGCTTAGGAGTTTGATTTTGAGTTTCATCTCTCTCAGCAATCGCCAGCACAATTTTTATGTGATTTGGCGGAGTACTTATTCTTACTTGAGATTGCAGCTTTATGCTAATAAGTAGTTTTCACAAAAAAAGGTACGTAAAGCTGGTCCGTAAGAAATTTCCAAGTTGCTAAACTTTGTTTTGTCACAAAAAACAGATCGATTTGTCAACAAATAACAAAATGATTTGTCAACATACAAAATATTAGACAACTTTGATCGTTTGGGGTCCAAACATTTTTTTCATTCTAATCCTGTCTCCATCTTTTCATGAATTTCGCTGAAAATTCTGAAAATAGAAATCCAAAGTTACAAAGGTAAAAATAAAAAAAGAGAGAGATTTTGTTTAGCTTAACCTAGCTCAACTTTTTCGAAACATTTTAGAATGGGATCGAAAAATTCACACATTGCACAGAGAAAGGCAATGAAATTTCTAATTGTTCTGGTTGGCGAATCTTCTTTTTAAAATGAGGGATATTAGATTGGGTTGCAAATTTACTGAACACCAATTTGCTGACTTCAAAACTGTTTTTGACTAAGTTTTCTTGTGTCAATCAACGGATCAGAAATGACATGTAAAAGAACTTTACTAGCATAAAAAATACTGCCAAGAAAACCAAGATCAATTAAAACCTGTAAATTTGGACTGATTAAAACGACATACAATCCCTAAAATTGCGTATTTTATTCAGTGTACATTGATGCTGAAAATCTAGTTTGCGTCAGATTCTTAAGGATTGGTGTCCGACGAATTCACTTGTTACTGAAAAAAACTTTGGCAATTGTTATACGCAGTCAAAAAATTATCTATGCTATCACAGTAAAAAATATGGACGATACGGATAACTATTCAAACTTTGTCTATATTATTACCTACAGCCAATCAAAGATGCAATTTTGAATTGTAAAACCTCAAGCCTAACAGTAGAATTATGAAATCTACTCAGAATCAGTCAAAACTAAATAGTTTTGATTAATCTGACATAAAGCGCGTATTGTATCAAAATTATTTCGAGGTAAGTCACTTGTTAGTGAATCTTGTTTCTGTAAGTCAACTTAGTGATTGTACAATACAACCATATTTTGACTTAACGAAAAAACAATTTGCTTTAAAACTCTCAAAATTTGCACCAAGGATAAAAAACTCTTGAAAAACTAATATAAAGATTGATAGAGTGTTGAAGCTCATTTCATCGATCGACTATTTGTCTATGCAGATTTGGATTTGCCGTAGTCCACATCTGAATGCCTTTTCTTGAATTTCATTTTCCTTTGCAAGGGTTAGTTGTTGCCATTTATTGAGTGTCAAGCAATCAAACGATGCACTACAGCATGAGTGATAAAACAGTTACAAAGGATAGAAGGAAAACAAATTATCAAGACAGATTCGAAACAGCTGAGGCGAAATTTGTTGTTTAAACTTTTCCAGGTTGCTGATAGGACAGCAGTTGTTACAGAACTGGTTTCAACCTATACTCAATGTTTAAATTGAACAGTTTTTAAAACTTCTTATCTTTATTCTCAGAAACTTCAAAACTTTGAAATGGGAAAATTAAATTGAACTGTCAGCCGATTAGCCACTTTATGAGAAAGATTTATGCAAAAATTCTCAGAATAAAAATCAATGCTCCGGGAAAATATTAAGATTTAATTTACAGAGAGAGGAGAAAATTAAAACTTGGTTATTTGGGGCAATTCGAGAAATGAAACAATGCTTAATTTGTATCCGCACATGGTTCATAATCTGAATCGAGGGGTACAAAGGATAAAAAATTATCACCATTTGTTTCCCACATGCCCAACTTCTGCCATCTCAACTAAATAATTCAGCATTCCTCCTTTTGTACACTTACATATATTTTTTTCTCAAAAGCCTTTTTAATCTGAAGGAAGATCAATTATAGACCAGGTACTTTCAAGTATTTCTGTTGTTCAAGCGAAACAATACAACAGAGTTTATGTTTGTATTTTTAGTTCATTTGAACAATACCCATACGGAATACTTCAGTTTGTTCAATGGCAAGGGACACTTACAATATGCTTTCCATTGCCAATAGCTCAGAAGATCAATATAAGATCGAATATCAGAACAACACTGATATTCGATCAGATATTCATCGAATATCTGATTTTATCTGCTGCGAAATCATAAAGATTTCAATTTTTAACAAAAATGATTAAGATAATAAAAATTCCAATTTCGATTCTTTTCAGTCAAATTGACTTTAAAAAGTCGATTTAGTTTAATAAAGCGTAATATTTTGGTACTATTGGTTTCATATCGAGTTTCGTTTTTTTCAGCAATCGCCAGCAAGAACTTTTTGTTATTTGTCGGTATACTAATTTTTAATTAAGATTTCAGTATGAGGATAATAAGTAAGTTTCAATGAAAAACTTAGAATGATTGGTTTGTTCGTAAAAAAAACTAAAGATATTAAACTCGTTCTGTCAAAAATAGTACGTTTGATGTTTAAAAAATAAAAGCCAAAATATCAACCAAATATCGCCGAACATTACTTGAAAAAATTTTAATTCCTTTTAACCCTGCTCCTTTTAGATCATTTATGGAATTTCGTGAGAATTTTTATAAGACAGCTCCAAAACTGAACAGCTAAACTGAAAAATAGTAAATTTTCTTTATCTCAATTCTCAATTTTAGCTCAATTTTTTTTCTAAATATTTTAGCATGCCTCCAAAACACTCACGCTTTGCTCTGGCAAAAAGCAAAAAATTAACTTAAGATAAAGTCCTTGAGTTGGGTTGCCGACAATTTTTTTCTGGTTCTTGAGAAACACCAATTTTTTAAAAAGAAAATTTCAGTTGAAGTGTGTTTTTTGAATAAAAAACTGATTTAGTTAGTACTGTTTCTAAAAATCAACTTAGCGATTACGCAGCCCAACTTAAGTTCGATTTATAAGAAAAGTTTTTACATTGAATTTCTCAAAATTTTCATGCCTGGAACAAAGATGAAATTGAAAGAACAAAATCGAACTCGACTATTGATTTTAAAGATTGATAGAGGGTTGATGCTCATTTCATTGATTGAACAATTGTCTGAGTGGATTTCGGTTTGCAGTGGGACATACCTGATGAGTTTTTCTGAAGTTATTTTTTTACTTCTGATTTGGTCAATTTGTCAAAATGGGAATAAAAGACTTTAAACCAGTGAACACTGTCTGACTGTTGTTGTTTTCTTATGCATCAGACAGTTTGTCTGACCAAGATTCACAGGCATCTGAATTATTATCTAAATAACATTTTTGGTTAAGATAATATTATTAAAGATCCTATCCTTTTCCGATTGATTAGTTTTTTGAATTTCCGAATTATTTGATAATTTCAACAAAGTTATTTTTATTAATCAAAGCTGAACGGTTAGCAATTGAGACTTATTGAGTATCAATTAAAGTAGCGGTAATCTACAGCTTAGAGGATAATACAGTTACATATTTTAATGCGGAAACGTAATATCGAGACAGACTTGAAGCAGCTGACGCGAGTTGAGTGGTCCAGTACTTTCCAGGTTTCTGATGGGAGAGCAGCTGTTACACAACTGCTTTTAATCTACATTCAACTTTCAATGTGAACAGTTTTTAATTTTTCTTACACTTTCTCTGATCAATTTTGAAACTTTGATATGGAAAATTATATTGAACTGTCAACCGATTAGCAGCATTATTAATAAACTTGATGCAAAAACTTTGAACAAAAATCATTACTCCGAAAAAATATTGAGGGTTACTTTACAACAGTTTTCTCGAGACAGGTACTTTTGGTTACGCATATGCTTACGGAAACAGCAGAAGTTAAGTGCTTGGTTATTTGGGACAGTTCGAGAAATGACAAAATTTATAAATTTTATCCGCACATAGTTCATTATCTGAATCGAGGGGTATAACGGATTCAAAAATGTCACCACTTTTTTCCGCATGCTCAACTGCTGCCGTCTGCTCTGAAGCAAGTTATTCTCTCCAAAAGAAAATATTAGTTTTTACCGGTTGTCCTTTTTCCATTGCAACAGGTTAATTTAAAAGGTGATATAATAATTTGGAAAAAATTGAAATAACAAAATAATTTTTGGAAAAACAAAACGTTTATAACACTAACAATAGGAACAAAAACAGCAGAATTGGAAAACACTGAAGTTTAATTTCGAAGTTTAGAGAAAGTATATGCAGCGTCTGTCTGCTGTCCCTTAACAAAGATGCTGTCATTTCACAAACAACTTTCAACCTTGCGAGATTCCTCATATCATCGCAGAGCCGATATGGAGTTTCAAAACTAGTGATATTGAGGCGTGTATATTAATTACTAACTTAAAATAGGCTAACCAAAATTTGCGAATAAGAAAACCAAAACATAAAATTGCGACGATTAAATCCTACTTTTGGTAAGTAATTTTTGCAGTTTCTGTGAGTAATATTTACTTCCTAATCATCTCAATTATTTTTGTATTACAAAATGCTACTCCCTTTATTAATGCGAACTGACCACATAAAGGGAAAAATCAATTACTGTTTCGATAAAATTAATATTTTGGTTTGCAGAAAAGTTTTTTATTTGTAGAGGGATTGTTCGGCAATTTTATTAAGTTGAAAAAATATTTTAAACAACGAAAAATAAGTCCAAATGTCGCTGGCACATTTTGCAATTTGTTAACTTAAAGATTACGAAAATGAGCTACAATCATCCACCTCAAGCTCCCTCGTATGAATTGACACTGCGCATCTAACTTTTCCCATAGTTTCGATAGGGTGCAGATATTACCTACAATTGAGGGCAGTTTGTCCCTTTGCAATTCGGACTAATGCTTATTGAAAATCATTGATGCAACATCATTTCTAGCTTTCGCATTAGGGTTAGAACTTTTCCTAAAATTATCCATCAATAAAAACGTTCTACTCAATTTTTTCCATTTAGCTTTTGCATTATGTCCAAAAATAAAGCGAGATATTTTTGTTCAGAATCTTTCAAGAATTGTTTTGAGAGCAAATTTTATGGAAGCTCTCTGCTCGTCAAAACAAAAGACAGGTTATCCCAATTTCTTGAAGAATAGTTTTGTTTTCGAAACAAACAATTGTCTATAGAAAGGCAATTACATGTTGGTTGGAGGTTGAAGAGGGCTACTTGCCCACTCTACGGCTCTTACATTCTTATATTTATTGTCTCAATAATTTAATAATAATAAGAAAATTGTTTCCATCAGTCATTAAGTAGCTTCATAATTACCTGTACAAATACAATCACATATTTGACTGTGGGAGAGCACTATTGTGCCGATGGCCCGTTCTCAAGTGTCTCATTCAGTTTATCTGGATAAAAGTGATTCAAAATGAAAAAAAGAGGAAGCCTTGTTTTTCAAGGTACCACTAAACTTAGCAGTAAAAATATTATTCTGGTTTTGCAACGCCTTTGAGTAGTGATATTAAAATTCATACAACAGTGTGACCACGTCCTCATTACCCAAAATATAATTATCTAGAAATTGATGACAGAAATTTTTTGTTTCAATATTAGACATGTTTTCAATCTTTTTCATTATTTCATCATCGTAACCTAGAAGCATTCTTAAGACCCTCATAGGCATGTAACTCCGATGCTAAATAGATCCTATGTTTTATTCTTTCTTCGTAAGTGCTTTCAAACTGCTACGATGAAAAATTAGCCGCACGATACGTGTGACAACTTTGTCTATTTCGCTAATTGTTGTGATTGTTGTTGACTCGTATATCAAGACTCCGTATTGTACTATTGGTTGTATGTATGTTCTTAATGCTTTTATCATCTGTGATTCTCTCAAAACCTTTCTCAGTTTTTAAAAGATAGAACAATTCGACTAAAGTTTTGTGACCACATGCTTTGAGTGATGTGAGAAAAGTAGTTCATTATCTATCGTAATGCCCAGGTATTTGAAACTTTGTTTTTCTTCAATTTTAGTGTTTTTTTTATGAATGATCTTGAGACAACATTTTTTTGATTTTTCTTTACATAAAGCATGCTTTTTGTTTTTTCCTTGTTCAGCGTTAGTTTATTTTTTATGAGCCAATCATTGACGTTATCTAGTGCTTTGTCATGACCATCGTCAAATGTCGATGCAGAACTTCTGCTCTTCACAACAGTGTCATCGGCGTATAAAATAACATTTGGTTTTTTCTGGGACAAACTCAATTCATTCATGTAGATAATAAACAAAAGAGAGCCGAGAATTGAACCCTGTGGCACGCCTAGTTCTATGAGTTTCAGTTTGGACTTCTTTTCTCCAATTAAAGTATATTGCATTCGATTGGACAAATATGATTTTAAAATGTTGTATATTGGACCACGTAGACCATATCTATAAAGTTTTTCCAGTAGAATGTTCTGATCGACAGTATCAAAAGCTTTCTTTAAGTCTAGGAAGGTGCATTTGGTTTTTTTTTTGCTGTTACTGTGGAGATTTGATCTTTTTTTCCTCTATTGAGGTTGCAATGGCATCAACTGTGCTCTTCCCGTGCCTGAAGCCAAATGGTGAATCTGAGAGAATTTCAAAAACGTTTAGGTAGTTTTGAATTCGATCAAGTATAATCCGCTCAAAGACCTTCCCTATAATTGGTAGCAACGAAATGGGCCTGAAATTTGATGGGTCATCTTTATTTCCATTTTTGAAGAACGATATAACTTTTGCTAATTTCAAACTCTCTGGCTATTGTCCAAGTTCTTTGCATTCTTCTACTTTATTTTGTGAGCAAACAATTTCAGAGGACTCTGAATTGCCGGTTAAAGAACTATAAAAAGTTTTCTGTTTTTTACTGAATCGGTTTTAAATAGATTTTGATAAAAAGTTTGTTTTTTAGATTTGATGAGCGATTTAAGGTTTTTTACAGCTTTTTGAAAATTTTCGTTAATTTGTGGACTTCCAGTTGCATCTGCCAGTTTCTTAAGACTACGTTTATTCGTCACTAAGTTTTTAACCTAATTGTCAAGCGAATTTTTGTTCTTTTTTCGTTTACGATGTTTTTCAGGGAGGTGACTGTTTAATGCTTCAGTGAGTAATTCGTGAAATTTTTTGAAGTCGTTGTCTATTGGTAAGAGTTCTAAACTGCTTTTGTGCACCTCAAATTGATATCTGCGACCTTTTTCTAGTTTTTCTCTTAAGATTGGATTATCTAGGTTATGCCAATTGCGGCTTTTTAGAGCCTTAAGATACTTTTCTAGACTGCCATCGAGGTCAAAGGAACCTTCTAGCATGTGATGATCTGTTATACAGGTTGATGTAAATTTTGTTGCTATCAAAAAGTTCAAAAATATCGCGTCAATGAGCGTACCTCTGCCATTTGATACCCTCGTTGGCTCATTATTGTTTGATATTCTGAGATCGCTTCCGGTTAAAAGGTTTTTTCAACTTTCGGCTTTTTTGCTGTTTAATATAAAACTAACATTAAAATCCCCACAAAGTACGTGTTTTGTTTCTGGGTCAATCATTAGGCTGTCGAGATATCCTTCAACCGTCAAGAAATTGGCTTCATTAGTGCAATTTTGTGGCATGTAAATACATGAGAACCAGATTTGTTCTTTTATTGTTTTGATGGCGACTCATAGTAGTTGAACGGAACTCGTTTCTAATTTTTTAACTATCTGACCATTTATGTTAATTTTTAAGAAGAATGCAACACCTCCACCTCTTTTTTCACGATTGCTGGGTATAATTGTTTGATATTCATTTAAAGAAAAACAGTTATTGTTGTAGCTAGGATTTAACCAAGTCTCAGTAAGGCAAACTACTTCGGGTTTCTGAGACATGCTATTAATGTAAACTTCCAACTCTTCTAGGTTCTTAGATACGGATCGAATGTTTTGAAGAACAAATTGGAACTGTCTTGCAGAACTGTCTTTTAATATTTTGCTTTGCAGAAGTTTTTTATTCGTAGAGTGATTGTTCGGCAATTTTATTAAGTTGAATAAATATTTTAAGCAACGAAAAATAAGTCCAAATATTGTCAGCACATTTCGCAATTTGTTAACTTAAAGTTTACGAATATTAGCTACAATCATCCACCTCAAGCCCGCCCGTACGAACTGACTGACCCTGAGCATCTAACTTTTCCCATAGTTGCGAAATGGTGCGGATATTACCTACAATTGAGGGCAGTTTGTCCCGTTGCAATTCGGACTAATGCTTATTGAAAATCATTGATGCAACATCCTTTCTAGCTTTCACAATAGGGTTAGAACTTCCTAAAACTATCCATCAATAAGGACGTTCTACTCAATTTTTTCCATGTAGCTTTTGCATTATGTCCATAAATAAAGCGAGATATTTTTGTTCAGAATCTTTCAAGAATTGTTTTGAGACATATTTTATGGAAGCTCTCTGCTTGTCAATCGAAACAAAAGACAGGTTATCCCAATTTCTTGAAGAATAATTTTATTTTCGAAACAAATAATTGTCTATAGAAAGGCAATTACATGTTGGTTGGAGGTTGAAGAGGGCTACTTGCCCACTCTACGTCTCTTACATTCTTATATTTATTGTCTAAATATTTTAAGTATCTTTCTTGTATCCCTTTTCTCTTTAGAGATTCATTCTTTGTCTTTTAAAAAATTACTTGTTCGAAGAGCAGGAGTCTCTTAAATGCCATCAATATTCTGCATGATTGGAATCAGCCAATTCAAAATGATAATCGCAGAGTACTTAGAATGCCTTTTGTATATGCCAGAAGCGTTTTCAATTTTAATTTTTAGCATGCTTCAGTGCAAATTCTTTATTTTATACTTTGCCAGGAAAAGTATAAATATGACGTGATCATAGATAGTACTAAGGGCAGAGTGAAAATGCTATTGTTGAGTACTGTCCCCCCTTATTGCCTAGAAGTTTACAGGGGTGCTCTACCTTTCGATTTTTTCAAAAAATCTTAATACCATATCAAGACGATGAATTCTTTCCACTGCCATTCAGCACGATCCAGTTTTAATCGTCGCCCTATTTTTGTTCTCAATATCATCGGAATAACAGTACAAAATTTGGGAAATATACTGATTCGGAAAACAGTGGAGGCGTGCATAACTGTAGGTGGCCACTAAAAACTACCAAAATTTTCACCTCGAAAACGACGGAGATACGTTTAATCATAGCACAGAAAGAAAAACAGAGAAGGTTCCAGATATACTGAGAATCAAACAAGAAACAAAAAGACTTGTTGAGATTAGATGCTCTGCTTCTTACAACACTCACATGCATGTTTATAGATGCCAGATCTCTGTGGTTACAGATACCAAGCCAGCTCTAATCCGATTTACTTGCGTCACGCATGAGCGGTATCAGACCATCCAGACCCTTAATCGGCTCTGATCTGACCAACTTGAGTTGGGCACGGTGGTATGACACACTTGGGTTGCGCGATGGTGAGAGCCCAACTGACACTTTTAACCGTTGAAATAGCTGTAATCAATGGAATATTGTAGTTATTCAGAAAAGTATACAAACAATTATTTATATTGTTTTTGAGTTCTTCAGTAAGAAAAATTAGTTTAACACAAAAACGTTCAGCTCAAGGGTAATTACCGAATCTTAGTCTTTTGTGCGGTCTTCGACATTACATTCATCGAGTAAAATTTGGAAATGGTCTTCAAAAAACAGTCTTCTGGGGTTTAATTATCGGCGGGTATGAGTTTCTGAGCAAACTTTCCTGACTTTGAAAGAGGTTCTAGTCCGACCGCATTGTTTCTGGAAATGGCTCTGTTCAAACTAGCCAGATCATACCAAGTATCCAGACTTTAGACCACGCTATGAACTGGGCTGAGCTCTGACTCTAGATTCTAGACCATTCTGGGCCCGACCGTAGCTAGTGCGCTGATGAGACAGTGCAGACTGGATGTGGCATTGATCAGGCAGATTCTGTGGAAAATTCATGGTTTACCACCCGTGCGTGATCTCAATCCGTCTGATCAAAAATAGCTTGTTGCGTGGGCTCATCATAGAAAATCTGATTTTACCAAATGCAGTACCAGATATTAGAACTTGCAAAGTTTTCGTCTCAGGCAAGGTTAAATTCTGTTAAAGTAAGTTCCAAATTCATGCTTAAGCCACGATTACTTACGCAGCTCTCGATTAATGCCAGATTTTTGCATTGACGTCATCGGAGTCACGTAAACTAAACCTTAGTCATGCAAACTTACTTAATATTGATTAAATAGATTGGGGTTGAAAGAATCAAAACCGAGTTAAACTGAGTTAACCGCGAGAAAAAACAAATACGTCTGTTCATTTTAAACCCTTCTGAATAGATATACCTTCCTAATTCTAAATTTTCACTTAATTTATCTCAAATTTTTAAAACAATAGTTTAGTGTACAAATACAAAGCAATAACTCACACGCCATTTGGTGCAGAGACAAATAGAGAATTAACTCAGATATAAATCAAACCAAAATTAAAAGCGGAAAGTAACTGGGCGAGGCAAAGTAAAGGGGTGAATAATTCTTATTGCGACGCATTTACGATCCTTGATTGAACTTGCTCAAGAAAACAAAGCACTAACAAATTTTAAATCTAAATACAGACTATTTTAGAACTCATAATCATAACTTATGTCTGAACAGTATGGCCACATTGTCAAATAATTTATCCTCTCCATAACCCCTAGGGCCATAAAAAATTCTACAATAACCAACAATACAACGCAATGAAATAACAAACCTTTCAAATGCTTCAACAATTTCGAAGCGTTTTAAGGAAGCGCGCCACTTTTGTTTCACATGCAGCAAAAATCATGCCAAAAAAGTGTGCACAAGAGTCCAAAGATTGTTTTAAGGCTTCTAAAAAAGAGAAGTCCAAACTCGCTATAGTTAAACAGAGCAAAACCCATTCGATTTTGGAAAAATGATTGGGTTACTTGGGATTCTGAACAGATACAATGGAGGGCTAAAATTTGAAGGGAAAAATACCTTTGTTAGCAGGACTCTCAAAGGGTCTAAAACTGTATAAACTTGCATTACGAACACATGCAACGTGTTTGACTGAAATCCTCTTAATATTTACATACTTTTTTCACCAAGTTATCACCCCAAAACACTATAGATCTCATTTTGTTCGAATATAAAATAATCAGAAGCTTAACGCAGATATATAATTATAGTGATAATTTCAATTTACAGAAAAAATAAATAAGCATAACTGGATGCCCCCAGAGAACTGAACGAACTGCTCAAATTGTGAGTTGAAAAATTACAATATATTGTAGATAAATTGTTGATAAGTTTTTGTACCAAAAGTTCAGCAAAAAGTCCGTTCACTTATAGAAAAGAAGAAATTACAATGTACAAATGCCTTCTCAAAGTTTGTTTTTTTTTGTTGTCGAGAAAGCAGTTTCACAAAAATAAGAAATTTGAGGTTTGCTCAGCTATTTACATTTATGGTTTACACTATTAAAAGTAAAGAAAATGTGGACAGAAGAGGTTTTTCAGCATATGTTCAAAATAAAACATTTTGCGCTTTTTTCTACTTAGGAGCGTTGATAGTAAATGTTTGGTCAAAGAGCATACCAAACTCAACAGTTACGTCGAAGATACAAGGAAAATGATTATTGTGAAAGATATAAAATTGAGAAGTTGTACTTTTTGTTACCTCTGAAATGGTGGTAGTCAAAATTCTAAACTAAGTTTATGAAACTGTTCCTCGGCCATATCAGACCTTAAAGTAACACAAACAAAACTGAAAAACTTTCCAAGCAAATAACTTGAAAATTATTTTATGAAAAAAATTTTTGTTAGTTTTTAATTATTTTGGCGCAGAATTTAAGAACAGATAGCAATCACTGAAGATTGAAAAAAGTCTTCAACTCTTTTTCTTATAATTACACTCTTGAATTCCACTTTTTCCACCCTTATTAAGGGTAGCTCTAACAGTGTACAAATATTTTTTTGCACTCTTTACACTTTTCCCCCGTTATTTTTCGGTAAATTCCTCGGCCCGGAAATCGTTTCGAATGCACGCGGTAGTCTGATCAGATGCATTATTTAATTCACTTAGCTACAGTGGTATCAGAAAAATCTCAAGTTGATTTAAGAATTAGCTTTTTAGGTTTTTCCATCATGTTTTGGTAGCGTTTCCTATAATATAGTCGGTGAATCCCCATTTGTTTTCCACGTCCCAGGCTTTCTAGTTGGTCAGAGGCAGATCGGTTCCTCAAGACTGATTTCCTTTGACTCCTAACCAAACAAGGAGGCTCGGTAATGTGCGTTCACACCTAAAGATCCAACCCCGCTCATCTATATTTTTCACTTAATTCTCTACCAAATGGGGAAGAGATTTAAAAAAACTAACATATCAACATATCGTTCAACAAACTAAAAATAAAAAACCAACTTTGAAGGGCCGATGAGAACTGTGATTACGATAATTTGACTACCTAAAAACGGTGACAAAAATAAAGTGATTACAAATATTAGTTACGACCAAAACTTGTCCATTTTTTGAAAACCATTGGCAATCAAACAAAACGGCACCAGTTAAAACATTCAAAAAAAGATTGACCTCTACGTCATTAGAAAAAAATAGAGAACTTTTCTGCAATGTGACTTGGTATCAAAATGACCAGAAGTGAGCAAAAGTTCAAAGTTTAATAAATCATTGCATTTTGGAAAATAAATAATCTCAAACTGATTCAAAACATTATACATCAAATGAAATCATTGCAAAATTGTTTAAAAAATCATTCATGGAGAGCGATTGAGACATTTCAGTAGTGTCAGAAATATCTCAAGTTGATTTGAGAATTAGCTTTTTAAGCTTTTCCTATTATGTTTTAGTAGCGTTTCCTATGATATAGTCGATGAATCACATTTTGTTTTCGACGTTCTAGGCTGTCTAATTGTTCAGAGGAGGTCGATTCCTCAAGACCAATTTCCTTTGATTATTAACCAAAAAAGAAGGCTCCGTAATGTGCGTTCACACCTAACGTTCCAACCCCGCTCATCTTTATTTTCCACTCAATTCTCTTCCAAATGGGGGAAGAGATATAAAAAAACTAACATATCAACATATCGTTCAACAAAATAAAAAATTAAGAAAATCAACTTTAGAGGGCCGATGAGAACTGTGACTACAAAAATTTGACTACCAAAAAACCTGACAAAAATAAACTGATTACAAATATTAGTTACGACCAAAAGTGTTGTCCATTTTTTAATACCATTGGTAATCAAACAAAACAGCATCAGTTAAAACATTCTAGAAAAGATTGACCTCTACGTCATTAGAAAAAATATAGAACTTTTCTGCAATGTGACTTGGTATCAAGTCGACAAGAAGTGACCAAAAGTTCAACGTTTAATAAAACATTGCATTTTGGAAAAGAATTAATGTCAAACTGATTCGAAACATTATACATCAAATGAAATCATTGCAAGGTTTTGTTAAAAAATCATTCATGGAGAGCGATTGAGACCTTTCAGAGACCTTTCAGTAGTGTCAGAAATATCTCAAGTTGATTTAAGAATTAGCTTTTTAGTCTATTCCATTATGTTTTGGTAGAGTTTCCTATGATATAGTCGGTGAATCCCAATTTGTTTTCCACGTCCCAGGCTGTCTAGTTGGTCAGAGGCAGGTCGGTTCCTCAAGACTGATTTCCTTTGACTCCTAACCAAACAGGGAGGCTCGGTAATGTGCGTTCACACCTAAAGTTCCAACCCCGCTCATCTATATTGTTCACTTAATTCTCTACCAAATGGGGAAGAGATATAAAAATTAACATATCAACATATCGTTCAGCAAACTAAAATAAAAAATCAACTTTAGAGTTGCGGATGAGAATTGTGATTTCAATAATTTGACTACCAAGAGAACGGCGACAAAAATAAAGTGATTACAAGTATTAATTATGACCAAAACTTGTTGTCCATTTTTTGAAAACCATTGGTGATCAAACAGAAAGGCATCAGTTAAAACACTCAAGGAAAGATTGACCTCTACGTCATTGAAAAACATATAGAACTTTTCTGCAATGTGACTTGGTATCAAGTCGACAAGAAGTGAGCAAATGTTCAAAGTTTAATAAAACATTGCATTTTGGAAAATAGTTAATGTCAAACTGATTCGAAACATTATACATCAAATGAAATCATTGCAGGATTTTTTTAAAAATCATTCATGGAGAACGATTGAGACCTTTCATTATCCAGGACATGTCATATGACTACAAAAAATTTCACAAAAATATTTGCAGGAAAACGATGTCCATTTAAATATTAAGCTGCAAAAAACATAAAAACATAAAAAAAATTTTTTATGCGTTTTTTCCAAATGACCAGAGGATAGCCCATTATTGGATACTTTGAAAAAAAAAACAAATCCTACAAAAATGTGGGGAATGTGAAAAAATCATGAATATGTTTTGAAAACTGATTGCAAAAAGAACAAAGACCATTTAAGGAAAACAAGACCGTTATTACAAACAAAACGTAGTGCATTAGATAAGGGTTGTGACTTGTCTATAGAGTTGCTAACCTACATGCTAACATTTATAACACTAGCAATTATCAGAAACCACTGTCTTTTTTTTTTAAAAAAAACAGGTGATTTCATAAATCATAGCCAACAGAAGCTTCCGACTTGAAGAGTACACAGTTTATCTTGAAATTTTTTCAAAAACTAATTAGGCCTGTTATTAGTGAGACAAAATCATTGGACTATAAGGTAACATTGAATACAAGCTGAACTAAAAAATTTCACAAACAACTTTACGAAACCACAGTGTTGAAGCCATTAATTTTTTTTTCAAAAAAATAGGCGCAAAAAACTAATTTTTAATTTGTTTTCTTCCAAACATCATAAAGTTTTTTTGAAAACGACTTTCCTAAAAATGAAAACAAAAGAACCGCAAAATTTGGAGTGCCTAAATTTCACGATTTGTTCTGAAATAAATCGTCTAAGCACTGAAGTCATCAGTCACAAAACGCTTAACCAACAAAAAAATATGGTTCTTGCTGAAAAAAAAATCATTGTTCTTTTTTCAATCATGAGGCTAAGTTTCGAAAATGAACATTGTAAAATACGAAAAAAAACGCAAACCAGAACAAGGGATACATTGAACATTGCTTTGATTTTTTTTTGAAAATAGTTAATTTAAAAGTCAAAAAACCATTAGCTATATAACGATATCAATTATTAAACTCATATATATATATATATATATTTATATATATATATATATATATATATATATATAGTTGGGCACGGAGGCCTTTAATTGCCCAATTTTTGGCACACGACAACAAAAATCAACCACAAATAAAATGCAAAAAGAAAAAACTCCTCCAAATTCCACAAGAGAACGATGTTGCAGCCCGTAAAAGCATATTTAATGCAAACAATAAATATTTTTAGTTACGAATTTTGTAAAACTTTATTCAGTTGGGCAGTTATATAATTTGACAGTTTACCAAAAACAACAGCAACAGCAAAAGTGGGCAGTTATGAAAACTCGTTGTGGCAGAACGAATAAACGGTCCTTTTAAAACAATCCGCTACATAATTATTTTGTTTTCAATAGGAAAGAAAGTTTGATTTTTTCTCTGAGATTAATCTAAAACTTGACAGAAATAATTTTAATATTTCAATGACATAAAAGTAACAACCGAATGCATGTTACAGGTTCATTTATAATTCCTGAAGAAGGCATTTTGATCTTTGAATGGTAGACTTAGTAATCAGACTGCAAAAAGAATAACAATTGAACGCAAAATACAACAATTCAGTTACTAAAACTCTTCTTCAAATTCATTAAAAAATTAGTTTCTCTAAAAACAAACTATATCAACATTCAGAAACTATTTTATGTAAACAAGAGAGGTCATTAATGGAGTCATGAATAAAAATTTTTGCCAGTAATCCACAGGAAAGAACAAAACAACTTTTTGAAAATAAAAACGCAGCACCAATTTCAAAAAATTTCGATTGTTAGAATCCATGATAAAATCAAATCTATCCCTGATTTTGCCGCGCAACCAACAAACCGCCCCATTGTTCCAAACGTTTAGGAATTAGACAAATTGTTGAGTGAAATAATTCAAATAATTATAAATAAACAATGATGCATTTTGCACAATTATCGCGATGATTATGCAAAAAGTGGCGATATTTTAATTCCGGAAGACCGTTATAGGGCGCTGAGTTCCATCTAGCTCTGCTTTTAAAGAGATTGTGTCAGTGGTCTCTAGGTCTCCATTTTTGGCAAAATAAAACAAAGTTGACCAAAAAAGCATATTTTATGCTTTTTGTGCAAAAAAAGCCCGAATTTCAAAAATTTTGCCAAAGAAACTTCAATCAAACAATTCAGCAACGCTCTTCTATTTCTAACTGCAACAATGACTCTCTATCGTTGAAAAATTTCTTTTATTTTAGTTTATATCAGCAAAATGTCGCCATACTTTAGCAAAAATTAAAGAAAAATGAAAAAAAATATTAAACCTCGATAACTCCCTGTAAAAAAAAACAAAATTTAAAAAAATCTTTTCAATTCTAATTTTAAGGTTGAACGTGTTTTTTAATAATACCAATCACAACTGTCTACGATGAAAATATTGATCGGCGAAAATTGTCTGAACAAAAAAAACCTATTTGTGTATATAGTTCCTCCCTCCTCACTAATGTGGGGGTCGGAACAGAGACTCCCCAGACTGAAATGATATTGCAAGATAAGCGTTGGTTGCATCATCTTTTAAGATAACCGTCCACATATGACCAGAGTTTGGCGTTCGCTTTGCTAGATTCTCCACAATTTGCTCTCTTCTCTTGTGTAAGAATAAGTGGTGTAGTTCGGCGTGGCGTGGCATGGCATTAAAGAGTACCTGCAAGTGCTCGTGTGTGTGTGCGTGAGTGCCTTGTGTGTAGGTGTGTGTGTGTAAGCTTGTGCGTGTGTCTCGCAAGACTTCTGTTTGCGCAATACTTTTTTTCGTAAATTAGTTTCCCAAACAAATTCGTCCCCTTGTGTCGCTTCATTATGTTGCATTTTGTGTAAAGTATGATGCTCATATTAAAGATTCAAAAAAGAACTAAATAGTCATTTTGTTACTTAAGTGGAAATTTTTCTCTGACGCCGAAAAATTTACTTTTCGCACAAAAACTTTTCACAAAAAAATTCGGAGTAGAGCCAACGTTGCTGCAATCTATGCTCATTGAAAATTGAAGAAGTATCTAATCACCGTCTTACTTCCTAATTGTCGTTTCGAAAATCTCAACAAAGTTTTGTTTTCGCCGGTTAGTATCTGCACACAGTTTTTAAGAACTTGTTACAAATTTTGAGTTGATTAGCCGAACTCTCTGAAAATAGAATTTTTTCTGACGAGTGTCATGTATTGTATTAGATTTAAAACTTTTTCCACGCATAAAGTGATTTTTATTGGCAAAAAAATATTGAAAGACTACAGAATACTGTAGAAAGGAACCTATGAACTTTATGTCTCAAACATGACACCCTAGCCGAACTCCGGTGTTTATTTTGAAACATCATTCGAGATTCTTGCATATGACGTTTATCTAGCAAGATATTGCAAGAAAACGGTTATCTTGCAAAATCCTTACAAGAAAACTGTCTTCTTCCAAGATCTTACAAGATAACCCTCTCATTTATATGATATTTGTAAAAAAAATGTAATTAAAGATCGTTTCCCCGGCCATTTGAGATTAGCCATTTCAAGCTTCTGTATGTATCTATGTATGAATGACAACTTGCAACACAATGATTTATATGTCTGTTTAGTTTCAAGTCGTACAAAACGTTCCGGTTCTTCAGTTAGTTAATGGCTAGATTACCTGGAGAAAACAAATCGATTTGAGATAATTGGGAGCTCGTTGAAATCTGCATTATAATTTGATTTTTTTCTCCAGGTCATTTAGCTACAATGACAAACAATTGAAATCCGCACGCACACACACACCAACGCAAAAGGTGTCACACTTAGGCGATTCTTACAAGATAACCGTCTTCTCCCAGATCTTACAAGCTAACCATCTCACAGATATCGCATTTATTATATAAACAAACTAATAAATTTTGTGTCTGCAATAATTAATGAGGAGCCCGTTCGAGCCTCTCTTTGTATCTATTAATTTATGACAACTAACGACATAAAGACTTAAGTTTCTGTCTATTTTCTTGTTTGCGTCGTGAACAACTTTCAGGACCGCAACATGGCTCAATCATTAGTTAGATTTTTGTTAATTAAATGGGGAAAAATAAAAGAGTTTGAGAATTTTGGGAGCTGTTTAAAATATGCACCAAAAGTTGTTTTTTGTCCAAATTCTCTAGCTACAAGGATACAAAAGTAAGGACGCACACACACAAGCACATACAAATCCACGCACCGAGACGTCCAGCTAACAGGCACACACACACACACACACAAGGCTAGTTCTTCAGTAAGTTTAATGATCAGTTAGTATTTTGCCACCGAAGCAAGAACACAAAAATCACACGCAAATACATACACACATTAACAAGCATGCGCACAAAAAAAACACTCACACACACAAAAGGACAAACAAACTCACACAAAAAACACACACAGACTAACACGCAAGCACTCACAATATCACGAACATACACACACCAAAATATACAAACACACAAGAATACGGGCAACCACAAAAACATGCACATACAGACGCCCTCTCAAAATTCGAACTAGAGCACAAACACAACCACGCATACACTGATACAAAAAACACGCAACGCACACACAAGCACACACTGATATTCAGGCAAAAAAGTTGCTCTTTCTCCCCATAATATCTGCCCGCACTTTTTTAAAAAAGTGTACACATTTTGTGTTGATTTGCTGAAATCTCTGAAATCTTTATTTTGCTGACAAGTGTCATGTATTGTGCTTGATTTAATACTTTTTGCGCAGCTGGGATTTATTATCGTTATTTTTTGTACTGTCTCAAACTTGGTATAAGTAAAGATCGTTTCTTCAATCCTTAATGAGGAGCCTGGTCGAGATTCTGTATGTATCTACGTAGGTATGAAAACCTTTGTCTTAAATGACAATCTGTCTAGTTTCTTGTTTCCACCTCAGAAACTTTTGAGATCCAAAAAAAATGCTGGTTTTTCAGTTAGTTTGTTGCTCAGTTAAAATGGGAAAAAGAAAGGTATTTGAAATAATTGGGAGCTTTTTGAACTTTCTACCAGAAAAATGTGTTTTCTCCAGGTAATTTAGCTACAAGGATGAAAACTGGAAAGCCACACACACACACACACACACACACACACACACACACACACACACACACACACACACACACACACACACACACACACACACACACAAACAAACACAAACATCATCGCAAACTTACACAGGCAGGCGTCCACAGAAGCACACACACATAATTACACGCAGACATAAAAAGACATTAATATGCAAGCTCAAAAAATAACACATACACAAAAAAGAACACAGATACCCACTCACAAATATACACACATGGACACGCAAGTACACAGAAATCACGCACACATCCACTTACAAAAACAAGCACACACTAGCACGCAAGCACACAAAAGCACACACAAACACTCTCACACAAAACGGACAAATACACACACACACACTCACAAAAAGAAACAATCTGCTCTTTTTGCACTCAAGCACACACAAACATTCACGCAGAAAGTTTTCTATTCTTCGGTTAGTGTCTGCTAACAGTTTTTAAGATTATTTGACAAATTTTGCGCTGACAGAGATTTATATTGTTAATGTCTGTACTGTCTGTACTTCGTAGTGTTTGTCTCAAAAACAGCCTAGGCGAAGTCCAACGATTGTCTTGTAAGATTTCTCTGGAATCCTGACAATGACGGTTATCTTCCAAGATATTGCAAAATGCGGTTATCTTGTTAGACTTTTGCACGATTCATACAAAAAAATCGTCTTCTCCCAAGATCTTACAAGATAACCACAAGATCTTACAAGAAAATTACCTTGGGAAAACAAATATATTTGAGATAATTGGGAGTTCTTTAAAATTTGTACCAAAAGATGTTTTTTTCCAGGTCACTTAGCTACATTGACAAAGAAGTAAAAAAAACACACAAACACACAAGCATACATGCACCAACGCAAAGATACATACACACAAACTGCCACCGAAGCAAGCACAAACAAACACACGCAAAAATTTAATGCAAGCTCACAAAAAGAACACACACACAAAGCACGCACACATACACTCACACACTCACACCTAAATGGACACACACTAACACAGATAAAAAAGCACACAAACAAGCACACACACACCAGCATACAATTGCACCCACAGAGGTGTCCACTTAAGCACGCACACATTACCACAGTCAGATACCCACATGCTGACACGCAAGCACACAAAAAAGAGCACATGCACACACAAAAGACACAAACAAACACCCTTTTACAAATTTGCACAAATACTAACACGCAAGCACACGCACAAAAGCACGCACATACATACAAACTCAAACAAAAAGGAACAAGCAAGCACTCATAAACGAAAACACACCACACGTACGCAAGCACGCAAACACAAGCATCCACGCCACGCGCAAAAATTTCATTTTCCCTGGTTAGTATCAGCCCACAATTTTTCAGAACTTTTTTCACAAATTGCTGAGTTGGTTGGCCGAAATCTCTGAAACATAGTCCTTCTAGTGAGTGTCAAGTTTTGTATTGGGCTTAATACCTTTTGCTCAGATAGGGATTATTATTGGTTCTGTCTTTACTGTCTGTTCTTACTACTTTATATCTCAAACGTGACACCCTAGGCATACTTGAACAATTATCAAGAAAAGTCTGCCAAATTTCTTGCAAATGACGATTATCTTGAAAGATATTGCAAAATAAAATATCTGACAAACACTTGCACAATTCATTCAAAATAACCGCCTTCTCCTAAGATTCTACAAGATAACCGTCTCACTGATATTGTTTTTATTGCAAAAATGAAAGTGAATATTGTCTCTCCAATCTTTAAAGGGGAGACAGGTTGAGCTTCTTACTGTATCTATGTATGTATGAGAACCTGTAATACAGATCTATGCTTGCCAGTTTCTTCTTTGCGTCTCAAACCATTTTCAGGTCGAAAACATGGTTGGTTCCTCAGTTAGTTTATTGCTCAATTAAAAAGGAAAAAAACAAGTTTGAGATAATTGGAACTGTTTGAAATACGTCCCAAAATACGTGTTTTTCTCAAAAATATCTAGATACAATGAAACACAAGTAAAAATGCTACACACAATCACACACATACACGCACAGAGACGCTCATCGAAGCAAAAACGCACACCTACACACAAAAACCCAAACACTCAATAACACGCAAGTACATTTAAAAAGCATGCACACGCACCCATACACAAGTATGCACACACACACTAACACGCATGCACACACAAGAGCCGCACACGCACACAGACAATAATATACGCAAACACTAATACGCAAGCACACACAACAGCACGCTTACACATACACGCTTGGCCAAAAAGACAAAACTAGCACACACAAACAAGCGCATCCACTAACACGTAAAAACATACTCAGCACACACAAGCACACACAGAGGCAGCCGTCCCCCCGATGCAAGCACACACACACACACACACACACACACGCACGCACATCCGCGCACAAGTTTTTTTCCCCGGTTAGCATCTGTCAACAGTGGTTAAGACAATTTGAACAATTTTTGAGTTGATCAGCCGAAGTCTCCGAAAGCATAATTTGTTCAACCTTTGTCATGTTTTGTGTTGGATTCAATACCTGTTGCGGCGATAGTGATTTTTTTGGAGCTGAAAAAATGAACCATTTCAAAACAATGTACAAAGAAGCTAAAGATTTTGTGTCCCAGACGTGACACCATAGGCAAAATCCAACGGTTATCTTGCAAAACTCTTACGAATGATAGTTATCTTGCAAACTAATGGAGAAGACCGTTATTATGCGAAAGCTTGCAAAGTAACCGTTATCTTGTAATGTTTTTTCACCCTTCTTAGAAGATAGCCATATTCAACAAAAGATCTTACAAGATAATCCTCTCACAGATATGATTTTTTTGTATGAAATTGTAAAATAAGACCATGACTCCAGTCATTATTGAGGAGCTTGTTCGAACTTTTGTATATATCTATTTATGTATGAAAACTTGCGACACGAAGATTTAAATATATGTCCACTTTCTCATTTGTGTCGTCAACAACTTTCAGGTTCAAATCGTGGCTGGCTCCTCAGTTAGTTAGTTGCTCAATTAATACAGGGAGAACAAATAAACCTGAGATAATGGGGAGCTCTTGGATATGTACCAAATGTTTTTTCTCCAATTCATTCAGTTACAATGACATGCAAATAAAAACGCAAACACATAAGCGCACACGCACACATTCACACAGACTAAAGCGTCCAATGCTGCACGAACACGCAACCGCACGCAACTATACTAACGCACTAACACGCAAGCACACAAAAAAGAAAAAAAAACACAAAAGGACACACATACACCCACACACAAAAAAAACCAACAAACGAACACAAACACGCAAGGAAACAAAAAATCACGCATACTGATTAACCACTCTAATCAACCATTAACAAATTTGCACACACACTAGCACGCAAGCACATAAAAAAGCAGGCACAGACAATCGCACCAAATTTTACACACACACACGTGAGCACACACGAAAAAAGCACAAACAAACTCACATCAAAGTATACACCCACACAAGCATACACACACACACATTCAGAAATTTGCCCACAATTATTTTTCTTTCCCTGATTAGTATCTGCCCACATTTTTTATATTATTCAATACAATTTTGAGTTGATTAGCCAAAATATGTGAAAACAAAATAATTCTGACGAGTGTAATATGTTGTATTGGATTTAATAATTTTTGCGCAGATCAAGATTTATCATTAGTACTGATAAATTGAATGAGATTTATGTCGCATATCTATAAGATTATTCAAGATTTTTTGCAAATGAGTGTTATCTTACAAATTACTGTAAAAGACAGTTGTCTTGCAAAATCTTTCAAGAGAGCGGTTATGTTGCACAGCTATGTTGCAAGGTTCCTACAAAATAACCGTTTTCTCCCAAGATCTTACAATATATTCACTTCACTGATATGATTTTCATTAAAAAAATGTATGTAAAAGGTTGTGTTTCCATTCAATAATGAGGAGCCTGGTCGATCTTCTATATGAATCTATGTATGTATGAAAACTTGCAACACAAAGACTTGAGCGTCTTTGTAGTTTCTTGTTTACATCGTCAACAATTTTCAGGTTCTAAACATGGCTTGCTTTTTAATTAGTTTATTGTTCAGTTAAATTGGATAAACCAAACATTTTTGAGATAATTTGGAGCTGCTTGAAACTTATACCCAACGTTGTCTTTTCTCCGAGTCATTTAGCTTCAATGACACACAAATAAAAACGCACACACACACACACAAAAGCACACACCCACCAACAAAAACAAAAATACAGACGCACACAGAGGCGTGCTTCGAAGCACGCACACACACCCACACACAAATATACACGCACACATTAACACGCAAGTATACACAATAGCACACACACACACACACCCACAAAAATATATATACACACGCACACTAATAAGCAAGCATACACTTACGCATACACACTCAAACAAACGCACGTACAAACACACCTACATACAAACAAAAAGACACAAACGAACATATACGGGAGATTGCACGAGCCAACACAAGCAAACGAACACGTACGCTTACCCGCTTAAGAACACATACACGCACGCACGCACGCACGCACGCACGCACGCACGCACACACACACACATACACACACACACACACACACACACACAAACACACACACACACACACACACACCCATACAGGCTAGCACACACGTGCTTTCAACACATCAATGATCACATTGTTTTTGTGGTTCACTCTATCGATTGCTTATTTTACAAACTCCACCAGACGCTCTCTGAAGTTTCTATTGATTAAAAGTGAAATTTGTCTCGCGAAATTTTTCAAGGCCAAAATAACCCTGCTTTCCACTTAATTTCATATGAGAACTTTTCAGTGGACTAGACAGTCTCTTATCGCTTCCTATTCCACTTTTCCCAGCCTTTCCTCAAACACGGGGTGAACAATCTTAGTAACAATACTTCGCTCATTTATGATTGTATATAAGATTCTAAAAATGTCTCAGTATGATTTAGCAAAGATTACTAAGACAGATATACGATCTTGTATGCTAATAGTAAGAACCATATATGATGTTTTTATAGTTTCTAAAGTTCATATATCCAATTTTCAAAGCTCTCAGCTCCCTCCCTCTTCTCTTCATTTCTATCTCTCTGTTTATTTGGAAGTATATATCTCATTTTGGAGTAAATTTGATACGCTAAAAACCTGATTTTTCCCCGCCCAATAAAAAGCAATTTAGCCCACAGGTTATAACCTAATTCCTCCTCCCTTTACCCTTTAAACATTCCATTTCCGTAAGTTTAACATAATGATGTCTATTATTTTTAGGGGGCTAAATTAGTAAAACGTTTCTCTGAAGTCTTTTGTCTGTGTCCCAAAAAGGGGGCGTTTCTTTATTTCGTTACAAAAGGTTATCTGGGGGATTTAAATTTTCTTCCCTCTTTTTTCCTACTTCTGAAGACTATCTGCAAAAGTGGGCACTTCCATTCCGAGAAAGCGGAAGATTTTGCTCCTAAATTAGACCATAAAAGGTGGTACCTAACTGGTGGGCGTTGAATTCTAATTTGAAGTTCGCCGTTTGAAACAAGTAAATAAAAGCTCCCCTGGGTCGTATTAAGTTGTTTGGTGTTGGTTAGTAAACTGATATTGTTGTGCTATAAGCGCTCAGTGTCCGACAACTATTCCCTTTTCACTAATCGACTTTCCAAACGGTCAAATCACAATAGGGTTTAAGTGTGATAAAAAATGGTTTATGCGAATATGATTCAGTTCATATTTAGTCCATAAGATTAGTGAACAGAACAGCAGATGACCTAAAAAGGCTCAAAAATCATTTTTAGGTGTCGAGTTTCAATAGCGTGACAAAAGATGGACGAAAAAATCACTAGAACTCAAATTTTTATGATATAGTTCTCATGACAAAGATAAGTTTGACGTCCCTGACCCAACTGACCTCTGATTAGACCACCCTAAAACCGATGTCACCCCAGATCAAAATGATCGAACCATTTTACTCAGAATTTGACTCAATTCAGGTGACCTTTTTTCAAATTTTAGTGCGTCCAAAATAACGCACAGATCTCACTTTGAAACAATGAACCGTTACGATATACATTTGGTTTATGAAATCAACAGTTTCATCAAAAAACTTTTTAGCAAGAACAACAGAAATTTTGGGAAGCAGTTTACAGCAGGAGTTTTAAAACAATTGCACACGCACTCACGCACGTAAACACACCCACTAGGACACTAGCAACAAGTCTTCCCTAGCTGAGAGCTCGACATATGATCTTGACCATGAAGAAATTTGTGGAAATTAATCCCCCCGGGCTTACCACCCAGAGTCGTTCAGTTCTGAACCTGAGTATCTCCATATTATCTTGTAAAACCAGTACTGAAACAGCTTATTTACATCAAAAAAGTTGGTCATTATGCCCAGAAAAAAACAGAGCAACTATTCAGACTGTTCAGAGTAATTTCATAGCAAAAACAGTACATTGAAAATTTCGAAAATGTTGAAACATGCTGAGCATGTCAGAAAAGCATGCAAATGCATGCAAAATGCATGTTTTTTGCTGTAAAGACACGTTACCAGTTGAAACAGCTACATACATACTACATACTGTGTGCATACTGCTACTTTCACTGATACTGGATATTTCGGGATCCGTCTGGGGCGCGTTCGGGGTGCGTTCGGGGTGCGTTCGGGGAGCGTTCGGGGAGCGTTCGGGGTGCGTTTGCATAATTGTATAACCAGAGCAGGTATATTCTCAACCTTCCGGGTCACTTAACAGGTGTACTTACGATGTCTCGGGTCACTTTACAGGTGTATTCACGATATCCCGGGTCACTTTGCAGGTGTATTCACGATGTCCCGGGTCACTTTACAGGTGTATTTACGATGTCCCGGGTCACTTTACAGGTGTATTCACGATATCCCGGTTCATTTTACAGGTGTATTTACGATGTCCGGGGTGTCACGAGGTCCCATGGGCTAAAAATGACGTATTCTGCATGAATTTAAAGCGTCGCCAATATATTAAAATTCTGCTCGTAGGGGGCAAACACTGGCAGGAGCAATATAATAACTAGAAAATTTAATAACTAGAAAATTTATTTAGACCCTCCTCTCCCACCTTGACTTTGTTTCTGTTTTCATATGGTTGACCTCAAACTTGATTGAAGTACAAACATCTTAAAACATCGACTATGACAATTTACGATGATTCTGATGTCAATTTAAATGTTAAACAAATATTGTTAGTTGTACAAATAAAAACAAACAAACCGCTGGGACCAGGAACCCTGAGTAGCTGCCGTGTAAGTTGCATCATCAATTAACCACTCTGAGCGATAACGGTTGAAATAATTGTTGGATAGCGGACAAAATCAGGAAATCCCAAAAAGCATAGTGGTATTGAAGAAGTTCAGAAACATTTGACTGGAACTCAGCCAAACAGGTGCTCTCTGGGATCGTTTAGCAAGGAGTTACATGAAAGCACATACGGCAAATTTTTAAAAATTCTTAAGTCATCAAGTTCTCACTTCAACCATTTGCCTAATCTGAAGCGGAAAACAACTGTTTGTTTTTCTTTAGCAATTATAGAGCGAATTTAAAATAACCGAAAGGATTCACTAATATGATCGGTAACATATGAACCAAAGAATGCTTCCGGGAGTGGATTTCACACTCGAAGAGGGGGTGAGATAAATGGCAATGTTTTTGTCCGATAGCGTTGCAGTGTGAACTTTGGTCTTTGTCCAATACTAGATCGCAGTTTCTAAAGTTTTTCAGAGTGAGTTTTCTTGGCTCTTCGTTTTCTAATGCTTAGTATTAACAGTGAATTATCCTCCATGCCATCTTCTTGAATTGTTCATCTATGATTTCCTGGATTTCATGATAGGGTCATGTATGAAAACTTGGATTTCATACAAGGATCATATATGATTTCTTTGGTTTCATACTAGGATCGTACTGAGAAATCGAGTATGAACCTAGTATGAAATCAAAGAAATTTCAACGCCGGTAACAGTGAATTTGATTTCTGATCCGACAATTTCAGGGTTTTTCCCCGCATATAATTCCTTCTTCTCGAGTTCTCTGACATGTTTTTTCCCAGTTTGATCTTCGTTGAATGTTGAACGTTTTTCTCTTACGTTCATATTATGGTGGGAGGATCGAGGATTGGACCCTGTTAAATGGAAAAGAAAGGTGTTACCAATTCAGGGATAGAGCCTAGCAAAAGTGATAAAAATATGTTTTGAAATTGCGAGCTTTGCGTACGATCTCTATTTCTCCCTTGGTGTTGGAGGTTGCAATGTTTGCATTTCCCAGAACGTTTCTATCCCCAATTATGTTCTGGCATTTTCTTTAGCGAATTACTGCCCAGCTCAGAAACTATTTCTAGTTCATGCAAGGCGATATTATGTTCAACAAACGGCAATCGTTATACTAGTGGGAAAAACAATAAGAGACAAACAATTAATTGTGTCTGCGATTCAATTGTGAAACTCAAGAGATTGTTAAATCCATCGGGAACTACGCTGTAGACAGACTAAAGAACTTAACTGGATAACCTTCAACATCTCGATAATACGGCACAAGCTTTTGGTGTTATATAGTGAACACTGAAATAAATACTTTACTAGATAGTCTATTTTTTAACGGACAAGTTGAATTTGTGTCTGTTACTTCTGAATTAGGTTTTTGTCTCCAAAAACGAAATTTTCTGTTGAGTTGTCTTTTCGCTTTAATTGGGTAAGAACAGTGCTCCGCTTCAATATTTAGCTGAAAATTTAAAAAAAACTTACAAAAATGACTTCTAGAAAAAACTCAAATAATTCTGAACCCAAAAGGATCAGACTGTATCGTGCTGAAGAACCGTAGACAATTTCACTCGAATTCCATCATTCAGTTCAAAATGAATTTGTGATGTCAGATCTTAACATTAAATTGTAGATGTTTCATCTCATATTCACTCACATCCACAGCGTTACTAATTTTGTGGGTTGCTGTTATTTTGCAAAGTTCACGGGCATTTTGGACGAAACAAATCTACGAAATTCAAAAAATTAGAGAAAATGGGCAAAAACTTCATTTGTTGTTGCATTTTTTTTTGGCATTTTTGGCCTCTTAATTTTCTGTACTCGCAGTAAAACAATAAGCTTTGCTGCAAAATTGTTGCCTGGTTTATCATGGTGTTGTCAGTATATAATGTTTTTCGTTTAAATGTCATTTAGGGAAAAGTGTTTGGCTCTGCCCTCCGAGCGCCAAAAATAAAAGTGCACTTCTCTTTCATTACTTGGATAATATTTTTGCAAAGAGGTTGTTTTCTGTTGAGGCGTCATTGATTCCATAATAAGGCGGAAGACAGCATTAGATCCCGGGCCGAGGAGTTTAGCCAAAACTATGTAATATCAGCGGCAACTAGCGTTGACAAGTCAGAAAAATCACAGCAATTTTCTTACATAAATTTGCGTTGAATGCGTTGAATTTACGTCTTTAAATTCAACCCATTCAACGCAAAATTATATGAGAAAAGAGCAGTGAATTTTCCGACTTCTTACATTTCGCGTCTTCTACCACTGAGCTACAGCATCTTAGTTTGCTTAAGAACCACACTCTTTATAAATCAATGATATCTTGAATTTTCCAAGTTGTCGACGCTAGTTGCCGCTGATCTTACTTTTCTCATCTGCAGAGTATAGGGGTCACAACTAAAAATTTTCGTTTATTGGAAAAAAAATTGAACAAATTTTGAAATTGTATAACTGTCTGAAATTGAATTTGCACTATCAAAGAGCAATCAGATGTGACTTTCGTTTATTTCACTTTTTTCACCTGTGTAGTATAGTGTTCAAAAAATTAACAAATTTTGACTTTTAAAAAGGAATAGTTTAAAAAAGTTTCGAAGTCCAAAAGTGATCTGGAATTCCTTTTGGGCAATATAAGAGCACTCAAAACGGATTATTTTGTTGACTTCGCTTTTTCAATCTCACGTAAATATTAGAGCACTCAAAACAGATTTTTTTTGTTGACTTCGCTTTGTTAATCTTACGCAATATTGTGTAGGATTGGCAGTGAATGCGTTGAATTTGAGTTACATCTACGCAAATTTCAACGCAAAATTTTGTAAGATCTAATGAAAACTCAATGCAAATATGTAAGATATACGCTAAATTCAACGCAAAAATTTTAGTAACTTCAATAAATTCAACGCAAGATATGTAAGATTGGCTCTAAATACGTGGAAATTATGTAAGATCTACGCTATAATCAACGCAAAATATGTAAGATCTACTCTAAACTCAACGCAAAATGTGTAAGATTGGCTTTGAGTGTGTTGACTATATGTAAGATCTAAGCTGAACTAAGCTGAATTCCACGCAAATTATATAAGGTTGGCGTTGAATGCGTTGAATTTATGTAAGATCTACGCTAAACTCAACGCAAAATATGTAAGATGTACGCTATATTCAAAGCAAAATATGTATGATTGGCGTTGAATGCGTTGTTTTTATGTAAGAACTATGCTTTAGCGTAGATCCTACAAAAATTCTACGCTTTCAACGCCAATCTTACATAATTTAGCATTTTAAGCGTTGACACCTCGGCCTGATATGTGTTTTTGTTCCATTTTAGACTTGTTGATATAGGTCTCTTATGATGAAATCCAACTCTTGTGTCCCAATGTTAGTTTTCTCGGGCTTTTTTTTTATATTTTTTGTAATTGCTTGTAAATATTTGTGGGCGTTGAAAAAAGTTATGGATTTTCGAGTGGGCCACTGTTTGTTTGTTCTAGTAATAATGTTTTATTTTATTCGAAAAACTTTAAAAAAAACAATTTAAAAAAAGATGAGGCACCGCCCAAACTGGAGGCTTGGCCTCCAAACTCCCAATCGGGATGGTCTCCCATTTTGTATAACTATAAAAGCTGCTTGTGTTCGTCATTTTAATTTTTTTCCAGAAACTCCTCCAGTAAAAATGGCGACATGTTTTAAACTCAAGCGAGAGTGATTTCAATCGTCTCCTCTACAGATAAATTGTTGTTCTGAGTTTTAGCTTCGAGGGACACTAATTCGCCATCTAGCTCCAAAGTAATAAAATCTATAGCTAATCTAGTATATATTGTGTCAGTCTCATCTGTCGTCCCTCACAAGGGACAACAGAAACCTTGTCAACTTCTAGTAACTGCTACGGTTTATGACAGAACAGACAAACGACAAGTTTTAGTTTTTTATGAACTTTAGCGAGTCCAAAAACGGTGGTCAATTGAAATCCAGTTGCTTTGCGCCCCTGACAATTTTTTCTTTTATCTTTCCCTGTTCAATTGATTGTTGCAAACTAATATTAGTCTTTTCCCGTGTTTTCATAGTTAGAACGTCGTTTTTGTACAACAAATCTCGGATTGATCGCCAATACGGATTTCGTTAGATTATCCGTGTTATCTGTCAATGTCATCGCATTAAGTCCACACTCCTTTTCAAACAATACACCTAGTAATTTTCAATCATTCAATGATTCAAGAACCCTTTTAACCCACTCATACAACGGTGTCTACCCACATTGTTAGCGTACCATTTTCCTTGAGATTTTATTTCACATTAATTTTCTCCATCGGTTTTGTTCTACCGTAACTCTCGAAACATTCTTGCTACATCTGCCAAGAAATTTAACTCATTAAAATTTTTCTGGCCAGATTTGGACATAATCATGAATTATCCAGAACAAATTTCGTCTGCTCAACAGCGTCTAATGAATCAACATTATTTTGAAAGGCTATCCACAAAAGCTTTTGCTGTCGGGCGAACAGTAATGCAAATTGCCTTTGAAACTATTGAAAAAATTGGGAGTTACATATCGTTTCCTTCTAAATTTTTTTACGAAGATTTGTTAATATCTGCTGAGAGTGTGCCTATCTTTTGCACAATTTCCTTCAAGCAATTTACGGTTCTGGTCCAGACGTTTTTTCTATCCTTAAGAGCTTCAGTTGAAAACTGTGCACCACTTATTCTTAAAAAATATGGTCTTTGGGTAGTCAAAACTTCAATACATCTGTTGTGATTAAATAATTAATCAGTTTTTTAAAAAATCTATTTGAATGAAACCTAATCACAAGTGATTTAAAAAATCTTTTTAACTTGCCTTTGACAGTTAACTTTCGAAAGTTAACTTTAATCACGGTCTCCCGATTTAAATATTTGTGTAACTGCTGCATATCTTGATTTCATGCGCTCGGTTAATATTCCAATTTTTACAAGCTTTCCTCACTCATAAGCTAGTATTGGAAAAAATTTCATTGTTTGCCAGTATCAAATGAGTTTTTTTTCCAGATATATTCGATGGGATGACGTGTTGCTGATCATTACTCAAAAAGTACTATTTGTCCGTCAGATCATTTTATACGCAAGCCTTCTGTTATTCGAAGACAAATTGACCATTATTTGTCAAGCTAGCTTTAATGTCTATGCAGGGCAGAAAAAGTGCGCCGTTTGCAAAAAAGCTAAATGATTGGACCAAATTATCGTTTCAGTTGAGTTGTTTTATTGGTAAAGTTGTGTTACAAAAGAAATCTCAAAGTCTCTAATTTTTTTCGCTGTTGAATTAATAAGTTCTGCCAAAAAAATAAAATTTACAACAGAAAATTAAATCATTGCCTTGTATATAAGGTTGAGGTTAGAATGGAGTATAGTTTGGTTTGGGCATAGTATAAGATGTTCCGGTGAACTAATTCAAGTTAGCCCGGCTATTAGGTTTAACTCTTTTTTTTCTATTGAACCAATTGCTGATTCCAGGGTCAATCAGTGGAATCTCAAAAGTTTATCGTACAATTTCTTCAGAAACAGCAAAATCTGAAATTGTCAAATTCCATTGTATAAGGAGGTATGATCGAATCCAGCAGTGAAACCAATGTGTTTGTAGTCTGACCAAATAAATTTTGTAAAAACATGCTTTGCGTTAAAATTTTGTTGATAGCATCTTTTAAATAGATGAGTTCAAGAAGTAATATGCTATGGTTTTAGTAAAAAAAGGTCGGAGAAAGTTGTATTTCTCATCCGTTAATAAACCAGAAATATCCAAGAGACGAAAAGAGATTAATGAGATTCTGGACTTCATAACCCCCCCCCCCAATGATTGTGGAATTTTTATCGTGTAAGATCTGACAAATTTTTGACAAAACCATCTTGCTAATAGCCTGTAAGGGGATGCATCTTCTTATCAGATCTGATGAGACGTTTCTCAGATCTTATACAATAAAAATTCCTCTTATAAGATCTTGCACGATAAAAATTCCTCATATAAGATCTTACACGATAAAAATTCCTCTTATAAGATCTTACACGATAAAAATTCCACTTATAAGATCTTACACGATAAAAAATTCCGTCTTATCAGATCTAACACGATAAAAATTTCCTCTCATATAAATTCTTGAAGTATGGTATATTCTTCATATTGATGACAATTCAGAGTTGCTCTCAAGCAGTAGCCAAAAAACTAAAGCATACAACACTTAAGTGTCAGAGCAACCAAGAGAAAAATATCTTATAGTGTCTTTTAAGATTTATAAGATATTGTGAAAAAGTTTATTTGAGTGGCAGGGGCTTTCTCCGAAGCGGTGATTATCAAACAAGGCTGAAAATTTTTTTCAAAGACCAAAACTATTTTGGACTGCTAAGTTTAGCCATAGTACCCAGTTGAGACTCACAATAAAACTGCCGCCAAAACAGAATCAACAAGCTTTTTTGTTTCCTAATTGGTTAGCTGACCGATTATTTTTTACTTTCATAGGACCCTGACTATGTTATACGGTTATATTGAATTAATTAAAACATGTCATATCAGATCTTACACGATAAAAAATTCCGTCTTATCAGATCTTACACGATAAAAATTCTGATAAGGGGAATATTTATCTTATTAGATGTCTTATCAGATCTTACACGATAAAAATTCTGATAAGAGGAACGTTTATCTTATAAGATGTCTTATCAGATCTTACACGATAAAAATGTAAGATCTGATAAGAGGAATTTTTATCGTGTAAGATCTGATTCTTAGTAAAAACAGCACCACGCTTTTTCAAGGACAAATTATTACACACCCAAAGAAACCTTAGTGAATGCGGCCAAATCAAAGCCATAGTACACGCGCGTGGTGAGGGTACATCAGCGCTAGTTACAAAAAAAACCCGAACACTTGTTGTCGAGGCGGCCAAAAACCTCCTTTCAAAAGACGACCGAATTGACAAATACTTACTACGCGATTTTGCAAAACTAAATCCCGCCTCGGTTGAAGAAGAAAAAACAAAACGTCAACAGACCTAAGCTCGGATTCAGAGAAAAAAACGGATTCAGCAACAAACACATCAGCAACGAATCAACAACCAGATGAAGCGATGCAATTAACAATGGTGTTTTTAGTAGTATTAGTAGATATCTATAGAGTTTTGGGGTGCGTTTTTGATAGTGGCAGCAGAGACTTCATTTCCTGAATCAATAAACAGTCAAAATATGACTATCCTATTTTTGTGCCTCGTTTTAATAGCCACAGGGTTGAAAAAACATCTAAATCAACAACACAAAGCACGGAGGCACAACAATAGCAACCAAAGAAATTCCTCATATCCTAAAACGACTGGAAAAAAAATCGAATCGTGGCACTTGAGATCAAAACATCAAAACAATATTTTACTCCGCGTTAACTACGTTCCCAAAACAGCTCCTACTCAATAACACAGAGAAAATTCGAGGAATAATTCTTTGAGATCTCTCAACTAGGCTCCTTGATGAGTTGCAATATGATTCTGAAAGGAGATATCAAACTCCGGAATACTGAGTGGGAAAATAAGCCTCATTATTTGCTTCTGGTAACTTGTCAAAAGAGGGAAACAGAAAGTTATTCAAATTCTTTTATCTGCTAAAGGGTATGAAAGAGTAGGCCAACAAGGAGTACTTTTTTGCGTACTTTATCAAGTCAAAAAAGTCTGGCCGGTTGCGATCCAGTTAGTTTTCATCAGGCATGTCAATGATGCAAATGATGAAGAAAATAGACTCTAGTTTCGAAGCCTGCGGGATGCCAATGGTAACTACTCCCCGGGCCGAGGTGTCAACGCTAAAAACCGCAAAATTATGTAAGATTGGCGTTGAATGCGTTGAATTTATGTAAGATCTACGCTTGAGCGTAGATCTTGAATTTTAGCGTTGAATTTTAGCGTAGATCTTACATATTTAGCGTTGAATTTAGCGTAGATCTTACATAAATTCAACGCATTCAACGCCAATCTTACATAATTTTGCGTTGAATTTTGGCGTAGATCTTACATATTTAGCGTTGAATTTTAGCGTAGATCTTACATATTTAGCGTTGAATTTAGCGTAGATCTTACATAAATTCAACGCATTCAACGCCAATCTTACATATTTTGCGTTGAAATTTGGCGTAGATCTTACATATTTAGCGTTGAATTTTAGCGTTGATCTTACATATTTAGCGTTGAATTTAGCGTAGATCTTACATAAATTCAACGCATTCAACGCCAATCTTACATAATTTTGCGTTGAATTTTGGCGTAGATCTTACATATTTAGCGTTGAATTTTAGCGTAGATCTTACATATTTAGCGTTGAATTTAGCGTAGATCTTACATAAATTCAACGCATTCAACGCCAATCTTACATATTTTGCGTTGAAATTTGGCGTAGATCTTACATATTTAGCGTTGAATTTTAGCGTAGATCTTACATATTTAGCGTTGAATTTAGCGTAGACCTTACATAAATTCAACGCATTCAACGCCAACCTTACATAATTTTCCGTTGAATTTTGGCGTAGATCTTACATATTTAGCGTTTAATTTTAGCGTAGATCTTACGTATTTAGCGTTGAATTTAGCGTAGATCTTACATAAATTCAACGCATTCAACGCCAATCTTACATATTTTGCGTTGAAATTTGGCGTAGATCTTACATATTTAGCGTTGAATTTTGGCGTAGATCTTACATAATTAGCGTTGAATTTTAGCGTAGATCTTACATATTTAGCGTTGAATTTAGCGTAGATCTTACATAAATTCAACGCATTCAACGCCAATCTTACATATTTTGCGTTGAAATTTGGCGTAGATCTTACATATTTAGCGTTGAATTTTAGCGTAGATCTTACATATTTAGCGTTGAATTTAGCGTAGATCTTACATAAATTCAACGCATTCAACGCCAATCTTACCTAATTTTCCGTTGAATTTTGGCGTAGATCTTACATATTTAGCGTTTAATTTTAGCGTAGATCTTACGTATTTAGCGTTGAATTTAGCGTAGATCTTACATAAATTCAACGCATTCAACGCCAATCTTACATATTTTGCATTAAAATTTGGCGTAGATCTTACATAATTAGCGTTGAATTTTAGCGTAGATCTTACATATTTAGCGTTGAATTTAGCGTAGATCTTACATAAATTCAACGCATTCAACGCCAATCTTACATAATTTTCCGTTGAATTTTGGCGTAGATCTTACATATTTAGCGTTTAATTTTAGCTTAGATCTTACGTATTTAGCGTTGAATTTTAGCGTAGATCTTACGTATTTAGCGTTGAATTTAGCGTAGATCTTACATAAATTCAACGCATTCAACGCCAATCTTACATATTTTGCATTAAAATTTGGCGTAGATCTTACATAACTAGCGTTGAATTTTAGCGTAGATCTTACATATTTAGCGTTGAATTTAGCGTAGATCTTACATAAATTCAACGCATTCAACGCCAATCTTACACAATTTTCCGTTGAATTTTGGCGTAGATCTTACATATTTAGCGTTTAATTTTAGCGTAGATCTTACGTATTTAGCGTTGAATTTAGCGTAGATCTTACATAAATTCAACGCATTCAACGCCAATCTTACATATTTCGCATTAAAATTTGGCGTAGATCTTACATAATTAGCGTTGAATTTTAGCGTAGATCTTACATATTTAGCGTTGAATTTAGCGTAGGTCTTACATAAATTCAACGCATTCAGTGCCAATCTTACATATTTTTGCGTTGAATTTTGGCGTAGATCTTACATATTTAGCGTTGAATTTTAGTGTAGATCTTACATATTTAGCGTTGAATGCTGCAAAGGTGAGAAATGTGAAGTCAGAGAGCAATCATTTTTTAGTGCTCTTTTATAGTGCAAAATCCAATTGACACCATTTTACGGTTTCAAATTTTTCAAGTTTTTTTTCAAAAAGTTAATTTTTTAACGGTTCCAACCCTATACTGCACAGGTGAGAAAAACCATCTTTTGTGCTCTTTTTTAGTGCAAAATCCGTTTCAGACCATATTACGATTTCAAAACTTTTTCAAGTTTTTTTTTCGAAAATTTAATTTTTTCACTATTTCGAACCCTATACTCCAAAGGTGAGTAACAAGAAGTCAGAAAAAATCTTTTTTAGTGCTCTTTTATAGTGCAAAATCCAATTCAAACTAATTGAAGATTTCAAATTTTTCAAGTCTTTTTTCGAAAAATTAGTTTTTTTACTGTTTCGACCCCTATACTGCAAAATTGAGAAAAATGAAGTCAGCAAAAAATAACCATTTGCTCTCTTACGGTGCAAAAACCATTTCAAACTATTTGAGGAATTCAAATTTTTTTCAAAACTTAAAAAATTTTTTAAATTTTTCCTAGTACTTCTCAAATGATAAATGCGTTGAATACGTTGAAATTATGTAAGATCTCGGCTAAATTCAACGAATAATATGTAAAATTGAGGCTAAATTCAACGAAATGTATGCAAGTTCTACGCTAAATTGAATGCAAAATATGTAAGGCCTACGCTAAAATCAACGCAAAATATGTAGGATCTACGCTCAATTCAACGCAAAATATGAAAGATCTACGCTTTATAGGGATTTCGGCTCTTAATGAAACCAAGGTACGGTGGCGCAATGGTAGAAGAGGCGACAAGTAAACAGGAGGTCAGTGGTTCGAGTCCTATACCCAGAGTTCTACGCGTTGATTTTTTGTAAGATCAACGCTAAATTCAACGCAAAGTATGTAAGATCTACGCTAAATTCAACGCTAAATATGTAAGATCTACGCTAAATTCAACGCTAAATATGTAAGATCAGCGGCAACTAGCGTTGACAAGTCGGAAAATTCACCGCCATTTCTTACATAATTTTGCGCTGAATGCGTTGAATTTTTGTCTTTAAATTCAACGCATTCAACGCAAAATTATGTAAGAAAATTGCGGTGAGTTTTCCGACTTGTCAACGCTAGTTGCCGCTGATCTTACATAATTTTGGCCAAATTCCTCGGCCCGGGTCGCAAAGCACTTACCTCATCGTTAATTTTCACAGTGGATAAAACGAAATCAGCTCAAATAATTTCTCTCAAATGCCAATGTTATGGTGCTTTTATTTCAGGACGTTATATGATTCGGTTTCAAAAAATAGCAAAACCAAAAAAAATACATCAATTACTTTTTCAGGCAAGTAATTGATGATAAGTATGGAGAAAAGAGGTCCTAGTATCGAACACTTGCGGACACCAATGGTAAATTCTTGCGAACCAGATAACTCCTTGTTAATTTTTCAATTATTTTTTTGGGTTTGATAGATAGGATGAAATTAGCTCAACTAGCTTTTCTGCAATGCTGATGTTAAGAAGCTTTTGTATCAGGACTTTATGTGGTACGGTGTCAAGAACTTCATCGACAACAACAAAACTCATTACATTGGTTAATTGTTCAGGCCATTATTTGATGGAAATTATGACAAAAAGAGTTCCTAGTATCAAACTCTTGCGGACGCCAATGGTAACGTCCCGCAAACCGGAGACCTAATTATTAACTTTTGCTTTTGGTGTCCGGTTCGTTAGATTAGAAAAAAATTGCTCAATGAACCTTCCTCCAATGCACATTTTATGAAGTTTCTGCATCAAGACGTTAACAAAAAGATGTGGTGTGGTGTCCAAAGTATTTGCAATGTCAACATAAAAGACACTTGGTTCCTTGACTGCTTCAGTGTCAAAATCTTTGTACACAGTATCAAGACAGAGAAGTAGTTTTAAAGTTGACGATCTGTTCTTTCGGAAATCAAAGTGATTTTCACAGAAATGGTGTCCTACAAGTTCATGGACCTCATAAAATACTTTCTCGCGAACATTGGCTATGCAAATAAGTAAACTTATGGGTCAATACAAAACTCACATCCTATTTGTTCCCGTCTTTAAATATTGAGCTTATCTCAATAATTTCCATCATGTGGAATTATTGCATTGTAGGATGTTTCAGTGGAGTTCCATGGTTGCAAAATGGTCCAATGTTTAATTACAAGTGGTATGCGTTCTATGATTCTGTTTCGGAGCCATTTGTAAAATTGTTTCAAAAGGCTGAAACAATCTTTTGTTATTTTGTTAATAAACTCTTTGAGAAAGAAAAGTTTTCTCTATGCTTATTCAAAACTAAGTTTTTCAATTTTTGTTGTCGTCGCGCACATGTCTGTTCACAGTGCTTCGGCGCAATTATAGTCACTTCCTAAAACGGTTATTTAATTAGCGCGGAAAACAGTCTCTTAAAATTTCGAGAATATTTTGTGAAGTCATTCACTGAACACCATTTTTCGTTTTTGTCCGTGAGCACTGCAGATGCAGAATACAAACAACAAAAAAATGAAAAAAGGTTCAGCTTTTCACAACAATGATGTTGTCATGGCTTAAATTAATGTTCGCGTTCTCATGTTTGAGCGATAATTCAACAGCAATTACATTTTCCTATGTTTACTTTTCAAAAATTTTGTGTTCCTATTTGTTGCTATATAGAATAAGATTGTGGGATTAGGGCTGCATGATTAGCATCAAAGGTGAAAAATGTCTCTGCTACACAAGTTATGTCAAAATAGCAATTTGATAGACAGTTAGCAATCTTATTTGTCTGTTCAGGTTTAGCAGAATTCAAGCATTAAAGGTGAATGTTTCTGTGCTTTTTGGAGTAGTGAGTCGTTTTTGCCTGGTTTCCGCGCTGACATTTGGAACAAAAACCCAATTATTACCCTCTTTCTTTTCAGGTAACAGTTGTCGAATAGGTAAAAAACTTGGATATATTCTAATAGTGGCTAGATCAGGCTTTTTATTAAAAATTTGATTTCTTTTTATTGAACTTGGGAGACAGTTCAGGGCTGATATAGGTTGATCTTTCATTGTACTTCAAATTATTTAGTGGCTTGCCCACTTGAGTATGTGGTCTATACCAATTTCACTTGCTGTGTGGACAAAGACAACTCCTTTTTTATGTTTTCCGGATCAATCTTTTGAATTCACCGAAGTTTCATTATTGGTCTGTCTTCAAGTTTAAGTACGCCAGTATTTGCAATACGTGGTAGAAGTCCTCTTGCAATCAATGAATTTAACTCATCTTTTTCCCTAATCACGATTCTAAGATTTCTTTAATTAAAAGTTGGCTCCTTTTACGTTGCTTCCGTGAGTTGCTAGGTCTAACTACACTTTCATGAGTTTCAGTTGGTATTTTTAGACTGTGTATATCTTTTTGCCTATTATTAAAAAGTAAATTATTTTGCCCTATATTCAACGCAATTTTTGATATTTGTGCAAAGCTTTTTGAGCTGCTCATTCAAAGCTTTATTTTTGGAAGAATTAGTATTTGCCGATATATTATCTCATATCTGATTTTTTTTGTTAAATTTATTTGAACAAACTGCACGGGAATTTTGTTTGGATGTTTTTCACTTCGATTTGAGATTGGCGCATTTTCTTTGGTTTTTTTTTCAAAATTGAAACATTTTGCTTCATCATCTTAGAAAAAATTTAAAGAAATTCTTTTGTCTTTTTTCTATGTAACCTGAAGGTCACTGAGAGAAAAGCGAAAAACCGAAACAATGACTCAAGTTATTCACTGTAAGAGCCACAACTATTTTTTCCGGTAGTATGTCACTCAATTGTTTGACTGTTTTCTTTCGCTCGTAACTCTGGATCGTACAATTTGTAAAACACATTTTCCCTAAGTATGTTTTTTAATTTGCTGATTCAGTTGTCGTTAAGGTTTATTTCGTTTCTAAGTTTTTGGTTTTGTTTGCTTTTAAGCTTTTTGTTTGAGCTCCAAAACTGCCAGCCAACAACTCTCTTATGTTTGTGTATATCGTTTAAGGATTGGTCTCTTTCAAAAATTTCACCTCTCCGTGTAATTCCCATGGCGAATAATTTTTCGGCATGCGTTGTGTATCTGTCTGTTAATTTTTGCAGATTGTTGGAATTTTTTCTTATATCGGCTCTTGGCCCGTCAGTAATGTTATTCAAATAGTTTCCGCCCACAACGCGAACAATACGGGGTGGTATTTGTGTTGGCTACAAAACATTTGTGGATGTTTTAAATTTTGCCACCACGGAGATAGAGTATATTGAAATTCCCTATTCCCAATTCATGGGGTTGTGAGTCAGGACCAGTAAATATTTTGTAGTTGCAGATATGAATGATTGATGTGTCATTGATTGTTGGTGGTTAGTTCAGACTTTTGTTTAAAGCTTTTATTTCTTTTTATTGAACTTGGGAGACAGTTCAGGGCTGACATAGGTTGACATATATTGACATATTTCACTGTGCTCTCAGGTTAACAATGATGTTGTCATGGCTTAAATTAATGTTCGCGATCTCATGTTTGAGCGAGAATTCAACAGCAATTACATTTTCCTTTGTTTACTTTTCAAAAAATTCGTGTTCCTATTTTTTGTTATATAGAATAAGATTGTGGGATTAGGGCTGCATGATTAGCATCAAAGGTGAAAAATGTCTCTGCTACACAAGTTATGTCAAAATAGCAATTTGATAGACAGTTAGCAATCTTATTTGTCTGTTCAGGTTTAGCAGAATTCAAGCATTAAAGGTGAATATTTCTGTGCTTTTTTGGAGTAGTGAGTCGTTTTTGCCTGGTTTCCGCGCTGACATTTGGAACAAAAACCCAATTATTACCCTCTTTCTTTTCAGGTAGAAGTTGTCGAATAGGTAAAAACCTTGGATATATTCTAATAGTGGCTAGATCAGGCTTTTTATTAAAACTTTGATTTCTTTTTATTGAACTTGGGAGACAGTTCTGGGCTGATATAGGTTGATCTTTAATTGTACTTCTAATTATTTAGTGGCTTGCCCACTTGAGTATGAGGTCTATACCAATTTCACTTGCTGTGTGGACAAGGACAACTCCTTTTTTATGTTTTCCGGATCAATCTTTTGAATTCAACCAAGTTTCATTATTGTCCTGTCTTCAAGTTTAAGTACGCCAGTATTTGCAATACGTGATAGCAGTCCTCTTGCAATCAATGAACTTGACTCATCTTTCCCCTAATCACGACTCTAAGATTTCTTTAATTAAAAGTTGGCTCCTTTTACGTTGCTTCCGTGAGTTGCTAGGTCTAACTACACTTTCATGAGTTTCAGTTGGTATTTTTAGACTGTGTATATCTTTTTGCCTATTATTAGGAAATAAATTATTTTGCTCTATATTCAACGCAAATTTTGATATTTTTGTAAAGCTTTTTGAGCTGCTCATTCAAAGCTTTATTTTTGGAAGAATTAGTGTTTGCCGATATATTATCTTTTTACCAAGGCTTTCTTTAAACTTATGGAGTAGATTTTTCTCATATCTGACTTGTTTTTGTTAAATTTATTTGAACAAACTGCACGGGAAGTTTGTTTGGTTGTTTTTCACTTCGATTTGAGATTGGCGCAGTTTCTTTGGTTTTTTTTCAAAATTGAAACATTTTGCTTCTTCATCTTAAAAAAAATTTAAAGAAATTCTTTGTCTTTTTTCTATGTAACCTGAAGGTCACTGAGAGAAAAGCGAAAAACGGAAGCAATGACTCAAGTTATTCACTGCAAGAGCCACAACTATTTGTTCCGGTAGTATGTCACTCAATCGTTTGACTGTTTTCTTTCGTTCGTAACTCTGGATCGCACAATCTTTCAAACACATTTTCCCTAAGTATGTTTTTTAATTTGCTGATTCAGTTGTCGTTAAGGTTTATTTCGTTTCTAGTTTTTTGGTTTTGTTTGCTTTTAAGTTTTTTGTTTGAGCTCCAAAACTGCCAGCCAACAACTCTCTTATGTTTGTGTATGTCGTTTAAGGATTGGTCTTTTTCAAAAATTTCACCTCTCCGTGTAATTCCCATGGCGAATAATTTTTCGGCATGCGTTGTGTATCTGTCTTTTAATTTTTGCAGATTGTTTGAATTTTTTCTTATATCGGCTCTTGGGTAGATATAAGTAAATATTTTGTGGTTGCAGATATGAATAATTGATGTGTCATGAGTAGCTTACAAGGCTTGACCATGGAACCTTCCAATTGAATGTCTCCAGTAAAAAGCCATCAAATACAATCTGTGACTATCTCACAAGCTAATAAGTTAATATTAGTTTTTTAATAACTATATAAGAGTATAATTTTGAAATTAAATGAATACTAAGAATTGCACTGGACTAAAGAACTGAATTGGACAGCTTGTATTTAGCAATTGAAATTTTGATCTGATTGTTTTAAAAATTTTATTCAAAGAACTGAACGTGGTACCTATCTTTGCTACTTACAAATCAAATCAGAAAAACTTAGTTTTGAGTGAAAAAGTGCAAGTCTCCTTTTGAATGCTGAAATGCCATCTGCGCGAAATTTTAACAGCAGTTAGAATACCCCCATAATTACTTTTCAAATAATTTGTGTTCCTATTTTTTTGTTATTTTGAATATGGTTGTAGAAATAGGTCTTCCTATTTAGCCATAGTGGTAATAACAAGTTATGTAATAAAAGCATTTTGATAGACAGACAGCAATTTTTGGAGTAGTCAGTATTACTGCTAGGTTTTACGGGATGGAATTTGGAACAAGAACTCAATCATCACCATCTCTCTTTTCAAGTTCAAGTTGACGAATACGTAACAACTTTGGATATATTCCGTTGGTGGTTAGTTCAGGCTTTTTTTAAAGCTTTTATTTCTTTTTATTGAACTTGGGAGACAGTTCAAGGCTGACATAGGTTGACATATATTGACATATTTCACTGTGCTCTCAGGTTATTTAGCGGCTTGCCCACTTGAGTTTCAGATCTGTTCCAATTTTGCTTGCTGTGTGAACAAGAATGAATCTTTGCTTGTTTCCTGGATCAAACATTCCATTTCGCTAGGTCCAACTACGCTTGCATATGTTTCATTTGTGATTTTTAGACTTTTCATATTTTTTTGCTTATTAGCAAGAAATAGGTCATTTTGCTCTATGTTATGCGCAAATTTTGATTTTTTGAAGCCCGTAGAGCTGCTCAATCAGAGCTTTATTTTCAGAACAATCGGTATCTGCAGTAATATTGTTTTTTTATCAGTGCATTCGTAACATACACGGAATAGATTTTGCTCATATGTATTTGGGATGTCAATAGAACTTTTATCGAAACAAGTAAACTAGGATTCAAAACATATACCTTCGGAGAAAAGAAGTAACAAAATCTGAAATTTTCTTTTGGTAAAATTACATGAACAAAACTGCACAGGAAGTTCTATTCGTTTGCTTGGTTTTTTTGTCAATTTAGAAACAATTTGCTTCTTGTAAATAACTTGGAATCCTAATCTTTGTCACCTTGTAGCATGGGGGTCACTTTGAACCTTAGTATTGTCTAAAACTTTGTGTAACTTGAACTTTTATTAGAACAAAAGAATTGCAAAAAATTTTCTGTCCTTATCCTATGAAGGTCACTGAGAGAAAAGAGGAAAATGAGGAGCAATAACTCTAATTATCTACTGAAGGAAGCACAAATGCAAGTTGCGGTACTATGGCACTCAGTTGTTGGACTGTTTCCCTTCTTTTCTAATTCTGGATTGTATAAATTGTAAAAATTGTAAAGTACTTTTTCCTCAAGTAAGTTTTTCAGTTTGTTGGTTCAGTTGTCATTAAAGTGTATCTCTTCTCTAGTTCTTTGGTACCGTTTAACCCGTTTAATCGGTGTTTGAGCTTCAAAACTTCAGCCAACGTCTGTATTATGTTTGAGTAGATCGTTTAAGGATTGGTCTCCTTCAAAAGTTTCACTTCTCCGTGTAATTCCCATGGCGAATAATCTCTCGGCAACTGTTAAGTATCTGTCTGCTAGCTTTTGCAGATTGTTTGATTTATTTCTTATATCGGATTCAGATTAGTCAGTTATGTTATACAATTGGCTTCCGCCCGCAACGAGATCAATAAGGTGTTATTTATGTTGGCTACAAAACATTTGTGGATGTTTTGCATTTTGCCACCAGGGAGATAGAGGATATTGAAATTCCCAATTCTCAATTCAAGGGTTTGTGAGTCAGGACCAGTAAATGTTTTGTGGTTGCAGATATAGATAATTGATATGTCATGAGCAGCTTACAAGGCTTGACAATGGAACCTTTCCACTGATTGTCTCCAGTAGAAAGCCATCAAATCCAATCTATTACTATCTCACAAAATAATAAGTTAATTTTACTATCATAATAACAACATATTAGTATTGTTTCAATATCAAACGAATGGTAGCAACTGGATTGGACAAAAAGAATTGAATTGGACAACTTGTATTTAACCATCAAAATTTCGATCTAACACTCATAAAAATTTTATCTCAAGAACCGAACGTGTCACCTATCTTTGCTACTGACAAATCTGGTCCGGAAAACCTAGTTTTGTGTGAAAAATTGCAAGTCTAATTTTGGACGCAAAATTTTCAGTTGAGCGATATCTTAACAGCATTTAGAGCTCCCCTATAGATATATTGAAAATGGTTGTAGAAATAGGGCTTCCTGATTAGCCATAGTTGTGAAAAATGTTTCTGTTATACACCTCATATTATCACCTGATAATATCAATTTGATAGACAGGTAGCAAGCATTTTTGTCATGTTTAGATATAGCAGAAAGTAAGCATTTAAGGAAACTGTTACTGTGCTTTTTTTTGGAGTAGTCAGTCTTCTTTTGTTAAGATGTATCTTTTCTCTAGCTTTTTGATCTTTCTATCTACTGGTTGATTTTTTACTGCTCTTTCAGTTTATTTAGCGGCTTGACACTTGAGTATGAGATCTATACCAATTTTGCTTGCTGTGCGGACAAGGATGACTGTTTTTTTTCCGGATCAAACTCTCCAATTCGTCTAAGTTGCTTTATTTTCCCGTCCTAAATGTTCAAGTAATCAAGTATTTGCACTTTTTGGCAGGGGTTCTCTTGAGATCAATGGATTTTGCCTCATCTATTTCCCTAATCCTGGTTCTAGGATTTTTTGATTGAAACTTGGTTGCTCTTACGTTGCTTTCGTGAGTTGCTAGCTCCAGTTACATTTGCCTAAGTTTCATTTGAGATTTAGAGACTTTTGATAATTTTTTGCATTTTATCAAAAAATCAATCATTTTGCTCTATATTTTACGCAAATTTTGAGTTTCTGTGAATTTATTGGAGCTGCTCATTCAAATTTTTTTCACTGAACAACCTTTGTTTGCAGATATATTCTTTTTCACCAGTGCAGTCGCTACAAGCACGGAGTAAATTTTTCTCATATCTAATTACGCCGTCAAAAAATTTTATCGAAACAAGTACACTAGGAAGTGGAGCATATAATTTTGGTACTCTTGAGACCAATGAAGTTGCACAAGAAGTCGAGACCAATGAAATAGAAGTTGCAAAATAAATTCTACTTGTTTGCTCGGTTGTTTTGCTTTTCCTGATTTTGGGGAATGATTTATTTTCTTTGGACTTTGTCCTTATAGGAACCACTTACGTCTTATAAATGACTTGGATTCCAAATCTTTGTCACTCTTTAGCATGTGGGTCACTTTGAACCTTAGTGTTTTCTTAAACTTTGTGTAACTTGAACGTTACTTCGAACTAAAGAAATGCAAAGAAAAATTTTCTGTCCTTATCTCTATGATACTTAAAGGTCACTGCGAGAAAAGAGAAAAATGGAGAACAATAAATCTAGTTATCCATTGAATGAAGCACAACTGCATTTTCTGGTACTATGTCACTCAGTTGTTTGTCTGTTTCCCTTCTTTCCTAACGCTGGATCGTAAAAATTGTAAAAATGGACGCGACTTTATCCTGAAATAGGTTTTTCAGCTTGTTGATTCAGTTTTCTTAAGGTGTACCCCGTCTCTAGTTTTTTGGTAGCGTTTACTTTTCATCTAGGTCTTTGAGCTTTGAAACTTTAGCCAACGTCTGTGTTATGTTTGAGTAGATCGTTTGAGGATTGGTTTCCTTCAAAAGTTTTGCCTCTCCGTGTAATTCGCATGGCAAAAAATTTTTCGGCAACTGTTGTGGATTTGTCTGCTAGCTTTCGCAGATTGTTTGCATTTTTTTCTTACATCAACTTCCATGTCAACAGTTATGTTATACAAATATTCTCCGCCCACGACGAGAAAAATAAACTGGTATTGGTGTTGGCTACAAAACTTTTGTGAAGGTTTTGAATATTCTCACAAGGGAGATAGAGGATATTGAATTTCCCAATTCCCAATTCATGGTGTTGTGAGTCAGGAACAGTAAATGCTTTGTTGTTGCAGATATGAATAATTGATATGTCATGAGTATCTTACAAGGCTTGACTATGGAACCTTCCAATTGAATGTATTCCGTAGAAAGCCATCAAATCCAATCTATTACTATCTCACAAGTTAATTAGTTAATTTTGATATAATAATAACAAAATATTAGTATCGTTTTAATATTAAACGAATGGTAGCAACTGGATTGGACCTAAAGAATTGAGTTGGACAACTTGTATTTGAAAATCAAAATTTTATTCCAAGAACTGAACGTGTCAGTTATCTTTGCTACCTACAAATCTGTTTCGGAAAACTTAGTTTTGTGGGAAAAAGTGCAAGCCTCTTTTTGGACGCTAAATTGCCAGTTGAGCGATATCTTAACAGCATTTAGAACTCCCCCATAATTACTTTTAAAAAAATGTGTTTCTATATTTTTGATATATTGAATATGGTTGAAGAAATGGGGCTTCCTGAATAGCCTTAGTGGTGAACCATGTTTCTGATATACACCTTATGTGATAAACGCTATTTGATAGACAGATAGCAATTTTTGGAGTATTCAGTTTTCTTTGTTAGGTTTTACGCGATGAAATTTGGAACAAGAACGCAATCATCACCCTCTCTCTTTTCAAGTTCAAGTTGCTGAATACGTAACAACTTTGGATGTATTCCGTTAGTGGTTAGTTCAGGCTTTTTATTAAAGCTTTTACTTCTTTTTTTTAAATTGGGAGACAGTTCAGGGCTCACATAGGTTCACATATATTGACATCTTTCACTGTGCTCTCAGGTTTTTTAGCGGTTTGCTCACTTGAGTTTGAGACCTGTTCTAATTTGGCTTGCTGTGTGAACAAGAATGTCTCTTTCTTTTTTTGTTTTCTGGATCAAACTTTCCATTTCGTCCAAGTTGCAATTTTTTCATGTTCTCAATGTTCAAGTAATCGAGTATTTGCGTTTTTTGTTATTAAAAGTTTGTTTTTTTGCTGCTTTCGTGAATTGCTAGGTCCAGCTACACATGCATAGGTTTGATTTGTGATTTTTAGATATTTTTTTTGCACATTATCAAGAAATATGTCATTTTAGTCTAAATTACATGCAAATTTTAATTTTTTTTGAAGCTGATTGAGCTGCTCAATGACAGTTTTTTTCCGTAAAAATTGGTATATGCAGCTATATTATCATTTTATTGGTGAATTCAATACAAACATGTACTAGATTTTTCTAATATCCAATTAATAACTTTTCATATTTTTTTTGCTTATTAGCAAGAAATAGGTCATTTTGCCATATGTTATGCGAAAATTTTGATTTTTTGAAGCCCGTAGAGCTGCTCAATCAGAGCTTTATTTTCAGAACAATCGGTATCTGCAGTAATATTGTCTTTTTACCAGTGCATTCGTGACATACACGGAATAGATTTTTCTCATATGTATTTGGGATGTCAATAGAACTTTTATCAAAACAGGTAAACTAGGATTCAGAACATATACCTTCGGAGAAAAGAAACAACAAAATTTGAAAATTTGTTTTTGGTAAAATTACTTGAACAAAACTGCACAGGAAGTTCTATTCGTTTGCTTGGTTGTTTTTTTCATTATAGAAACAATTTGCTTCTTGTAAATGACTTCGAATCCTAATCTTTGTCACCTTCTAGCATGTGGGTCACTTTGAACCTTAGTATTGTCTAAAACGTTGTGTAACTTGAACTTTTATTAGAACAAAAGAATTGCAAAAATTTTTTTGTCCTTATCCCATGAAGGTCACTGAGAGAAAAGAGGAAAATGAGGAGCAATAACTCTAATTATCTACTGAAGGAAGCACAAATGCAAGTTGCGGTACTATGGCACTCAGTGGTTGGACTGTTTCCCTTCTTTTCTAATTCTGGATTGTATAAATTGTAAAAATTGTAAAGTACTTTTTCCTCAAGTAAGTTTTTCAGTTTGTTGATTCAGTTGTCATTAAAGTGTATCTCTTCTCTAGTTTTTTGGTACCGTTTAACCCGTTTAATCGGTGTTTGAGCTTCGAAACTTCAGCCAACGTCTGTATTATGTTTGAGTAGATCGTTTAAGGATTGGTCTCCTTCAAAAGTTTCACTTCTCCGTGTAATTCCCATGGCGAATAATCTTTCGGCAACTGTTAAGTATCTGTCTGCTAGCTTTTGCAGATTGTTTGATTTATTTCTTATATCAGCTTCAGGGTAGTCAGTTATGTTATACAATTGGCTTCCGCCCGCAACGAGGTCAATAAGGTGTTATTTATGTTGGTTACAAAACATTTTTGGATGTTTTGCATTTTGCCACCAGGGAGATAGAGGATATTGAAATTCCCAATTCTCAATTCAAGGGTTTGTGAGTCAGGACCAGTAAATGTTTTGTGGTTGCAGATATAGATAATTGATATGTCATGAGCAGCTTACAAGGCTTGACAATGGAACCTTTCCACTGATTGTCTCCAGTAGAAAGCCATCAAATCCAATCTATTACTATCTCACAAAATAATAAGTTAATTTTACTATCATAATAACAACATATTAGTATCGTTTCAATATCAAACCAATGGTAGCAAGTGGAAATGAATTGAACAACTTGTTTCTAACCATCAAAATTTCGATCTAAGAGTGATAGAAATTTTATTCCAAGAACTGAACGTGTTACCTATCTTCGCTACTTACAAATCAAATCAGGAAAACTTAGTTTCGAGTGAAAAAGTGCAAGTCTCATTTTGAATGCTGAAATGCCATCTGCGCGAAATTTTAACAGCTAATAGAATGCCCCCATAATTACTTTTCAAATAAATTGTGTTCCTATTTTTCTGGTATTTTGAATATGGTTGTAGAAATAGGGCTTCCTGATTAGCCATAGTGGTGAACAATGTCTTTGTTATACACCTTATGTGATAATAGCATTTTGATAGACAGACAGCAATTTTTGGAGTATTCAGTATTATTGCCAGGTTTTACGCGATGAAATTTGGAATAAGAAGACAATCATCACCCTCTCTCTTTTCAAGTTCAAGTTGTCGAATACGTAACAACTTTGGACATATTTAGTGGTTAGTTCAGGCTTTTTATTACAGCTTTTATTTCTTTTTTTTGAACTTGGGAGAGCGTTCAGGGCTGACATAGGTTGATTATTCACTGTACTTTCAGATTGTATAGCGGATTGCCCACTTGAGTTTGGAATCTGTTCCGATTTCGCTTGCTGTGTGAACAAGGATGACTCTTTGTTTTTTGTGTTCTGGATCAAACTTTCCAAATCGTCCAAGTTGCATTACTTGCCTGTCCTAAATACTCAAGTTATCAGTAATTGCACTATGTGATAGAGGTTTTCTTGAGATCAATGGATTTTGACTCATCTGTTCCTCTAATCCTGGTTGTTAGTTTTTTGATTAGAAGTTGGTTGCTTTTACGCTGCTTGCGTGAATTGCTAGGTCCAACTACAATTGCATAGTTATCATTTTGAAATTTTAGACTTTTCATTTTTTTGCATATTATTAAAAAAGGCCTTTTTGCTCTATGTTATACGCAGATTTTCTTTTTTTAAGCTCTTTGAGCTGCTCATTCAGAGTTTTTTTCCAGAAGAATCGATATCTGCAGATATTATATCTTTTTTTACTAGTGCAGTCGTTAAAAACAGGAGTTGACTTTTCTCATGTCTAATAAAGACTTTGATACAAATTTTACGGAAACAAGTACACTGTGATTGAGAGCATATACTTTCGGAAAAATGAAACAAAAAAGTTTAAAAATTTATTTTTGCCAATTTTACAAAAACAAAATTGCACAAGAAGCTTTATTTGTTTGCTCGGTTGTTTTGCATTTGCTGTTATAGGAGAATGGCTTATATTTTTTGATTTTAGTCATTATAGAAACACTTCGGTTCTTAAAAATTACATAGATTCCAAACCTTTGTCATTTTGTTGCTGGTGGGTCACTTTGACAGACAGTACCCGAAACTTTGCGTAACTTGAACTTTACTTCGAACAAAAGAAATGCGAAAAATTTTCTGTCCTTATCTCTTGAAGGTCACTGAGAGAAAAATGAAATTGGGGAACAATAACTCTTATTATCTAATGAAGGAAGCACAAATGCATTTTTGGGTACCGCGGCACTCAATTGTTGGACTGTTTCCATTCTTTCCCTACTCTGGATTGTAGAAATTGTAAAAATTGTAAAGGACCTTATCCTCAAGTAAGTTTTTCTGTTTGTTGATTCAGATGTCATTAAAACTTATCTCATCTCTAGTTTTTTTGGGTACTGTTTACATCTAAGCTAGGTGTTTGAGCTTCGAAACTTCAACCGACGTCTGTGTTATGCTTAAGTAGATCGTTTAAGGATTGGTCTCCTTCAAAAGTTTCACTTCTCCGTGTAATTCCCATGGCGAATAATCTTTCGCCAACTGTTAAGTATCCGTCTGCTAGCTTTTGCAGAGTGTTTGTTTTTTTTTATATCAGCTTCAGGGTAGTCAGTTTTTTTATACAAATAGGTGCAGCCCACAACGAGAACAATACGTTGGTAGTTGTAATTATGTTGGCTACAAAACATTTGTGAATGTTTTGCATTTTGCCACAAGGGAGATAGAGAATATTGAAATTCCCTATTCCCAATTCATGGGGTTGTGAGTCAGGACCACTAAATATTTTGTGGTTGCAGATATGAAAAATTGATGTGTCATGAGTAGCTTACAAGGCTTGACTATGGAACCTTCCAATTAAATGTCTCCAGTAAAAAGCCATCAAATCCAATATATTACTATCTCACAAGTTAATAAGTTAATTTTACTATCATAATAACAACATATTAGTATCGTTTCAATATCAAACCAATGGTAGCAAGTGGAAATGAATTGAACAACTTGTTTCTAACCATCAAAATTTCGATCTAAGAGTGATAGAAATTTTATTCCAAGAACTGAACGTGTTACCTATCTTCGCTACTTACAAATCAAATCAGGAAAACTTAGTTTCGAGTGAAAAAGTGCAAGTCTCATTTTGAATGCTGAAATGCCATCTGCGCGAAATTTTAACAGCTAATAGAATGCCCCCATAATTACTTTTCAAATAAATTGTGTTCCTATTTTTCTGGTATTTTGAATATGGTTGTAGAAATAGGGCTTCCTGATTAGCCATAGTGGTGAACAATGTCTTTGTTATACACCTTATGTGATAATAGCATTTTGATAGACAGACAGCAATTTTTGGAGTATTCAGTATTATTGCCAGGTTTTACGCGATGAAATTTGGAATAAGAAGACAATCATCACCCTCTCTCTTTTCAAGTTCAAGTTGTCGAATACGTAACAACTTTGGACATATTTAGTGGTTAGTTCAGGCTTTTTATTACAGCTTTTATTTCTTTTTTTTGAACTTGGGAGAGCGTTCAGGGCTGACATAGGTTGATTATTCACTGTACTTTCAGATTGTATAGCGGATTGCCCACTTGAGTTTGGAATCTGTTCCGATTTCGCTTGCTGTGTGAACAAGGATGACTCTTTGTTTTTTGTGTTCTGGATCAAACTTTCCAAATCGTCCAAGTTGCATTACTTGCCTGTCCTAAATACTCAAGTTATCAGTAATTGCACTATGTGATAGAGGTTTTCTTGAGATCAATGGATTTTGACTCATCTGTTCCTCTAATCCTGGTTGTTAGTTTTTTGATTAGAAGTTGGTTGCTTTTACGCTGCTTGCGTGAATTGCTAGGTCCAACTACAATTGCATAGTTATCATTTTGAAATTTTAGACTTTTCATTTTTTTGCATATTATTAAAAAAGGCCTTTTTGCTCTATGTTATACGCAGATTTTCTTTTTTTAAGCTCTTTGAGCTGCTCATTCAGAGTTTTTTTCCAGAAGAATCGATATCTGCAGATATTATATCTTTTTTTACTAGTGCAGTCGTTAAAAACAGGAGTTGACTTTTCTCATGTCTAATAAAGACTTTGATACAAATTTTACGGAAACAAGTACACTGGGATTGAGAGCATATACTTTCGGAGAAATGAAACAACAAAATTTAAAAATTTGTTTTTGCTAATTTTACATGAACAAGTTGAACAGGAAGTTGTTTTTGTTTTGCTCGGTTGTTTTGCTTTTCTTGTTTTTGGGAAATGGGTTATATTTTTTGTTTTTGTCATTATAATTACAATATGATTCTTAAAAACAACTTGGATTCCAAATCTTTGTAACTTTGTCTCAACCGGGTCATTTTGAACCTTAGTTTTGTTTTAAACTTTGTATAACTTGAACGTTATTTCGACAAATGAGATGCAGAAAAAACTCTGTCTTTTTCTCTATGAGATTTGAAGATTAATGCGAGAAAAGAGAAAAATGGGGAACAATAACTCTAGGTATTCACTGAAGGAAGCACAACTGCAGTTTCCAGTACTATGGCACTCAATTGTTAGGCTGTTTCCCTTCATTTCTAAGTGAGGATTGTACAAACTGTAAAAAAAGGAAACAACTTCATCCTCAAATAAGTTTTTTCAGTTTGTTGATTCAGTTTATATTAAGGTGTATCTCGTCTCTAGTTTTTTGGTGCCATTTAGTTTTAAGCTGGGTGTTTGAGCTTTGAAACTTCCAGCCGACGTCTGTGTTATTTTTGATTAGATCGCTTACGGATTGGTCTCTTTCATACGTTTCAACTCTCGGAGGTATTCATATGACGCACACTTTTTTGGCGACTGTTGTATATCTGTAAGCTAGCTTTTGAACATAATTTGAATTTTATCTTAGATCAGCTTCAGGGTCATCAGTTCCGTTATACAATTAGTTGCCGCCCAGAAGTTAAACAATAAGGTTGTATTTCTGTTGGACTACAATAAATGTACTGAGTTTTTGAATTTTGCCACGACGGAGAGAGAGGATATTGAAATTCCCATCATATCTCAATTCAAGGGCTTTTGAGTCGGTACCAGTAGATGCTGTGTGATTGCAAATTTGAATAAAATAAATCTCATGTGTTTTGTACAAAGTTTGTCTGTGAAAACGTCCCATCGGAACACTCCAGTAGAAGGCCATCATATCAAATCTATGAATATTTTACATATACGTTGCTACTATTATGCAATTGCCTAAACTGCCAAAGTGAATAGATAAAGTGTTAAAGAACTAAGTCAGTTATAAAACTATAACTAATAACATTTTCGCTATAGCAAGCATCATCAAGTAAAAACCAAATTATGTTCAGTTTTGTTACAATTAACATGAGCTAAAGGCAGTTGTGAAACAAAACAGTGAATAAAATTTTTTTTGGAAGATAAATTTTTTGTTAGAACAAAAATTTCTGATTTTTCGATTTTGTTTAATTCTTTTTTAAGGCTTCTAAGCTGCTGGCTTTTGTGCTCATCGCGCGTGTTCAGTAATACCTTTCGTCGTGCTATATATATTTTTCGAGACTCATATTTATCTGTGGCACAATGCCAGGATCAATTATGCGCCAATCAAAAGCTCGTGAGGTGCCACAATTTTCGCTTACGTGCTGAGCGATTTTAATCAAAAGTTTCCTTGTTGTGTTGATCACTCTTATATCCGTTTTTTAATAGTTTTTTTTCTTTATCTCATGCTTAATTGCCTTCTGTATTGCAGAACAATATGGGCATCTCCCTCCGGTTTAGGTTATTTTTGACATGTTTTCGGTATTTGTAGTTTTTCGGTGTTTTACCGTTACTTAAATTTTTTTCAATCGTTTCAATTATAATGCTTGACGACCAATTTTCTGAATATTGATATTTCCGCCATATGTTTTTGTCGACATGAGGGGCTCCATCTAAGTATTGCCATTGTCTTGTAGATTGAAAACGCTTATGGATAGTACATTCTATGATAATTTTTAAGGCTTGATTTGTGCGCAGCAGCAAAAATTTAGAATTTTTGCAACTTCTGTTGAATTACTTAGCATTTACAAGAGATGTCTCTGTTCTTCAATGTAGAGTGCCTTGTCGGCGAAAACGAGTTCATGGTTTTCATTCATTTGTTCCATTGTAAAAGCCAAACTGTTATGCAAACTATTTCTTAACTGGGGCAATTTTTGTGATCGTTTACCAAACAATTAATGTCTACGTACATATCAAATATTTTTCGTTCCCCAGTTCTGTTTTCAGTTTTTAAACTCTCACCTTGAAAACATCCCCCATTTTTTCATTTTGCTCCATACTTATATTTTGACATTTTATAAGATACATTTTTAACAATTTTTGCATTCATCGCCTTGCTCTTCCAAACCGCTCTTTTAAGACAGTTAAGGAATCTTTCTGTTGCAATTTTTGTTGCTCCAGAGCTCATGCAGTTCTCAGCACTTAAATTGTCTGCAAATCTTTTCATCTAAATATTGGCCAAGATAACGGCCAAATATGCCCCCATTGCCAAACCTTTTTTTGACAGTATCAAATAGCATTAACTTTGAAATAAAACGTTTTTGACTGCAAGAACTAATTGTATCCTTCTTGTGAGGTTTTGCAAATTTCCTTTTGTCATGGTAAAAAAATTTTCTTTGCCTTATTTTTGATTCCCACGTCAAAACTATGATTTGAACTAATATTTGAGCGTGAGTTTCCGCCCCTAAACTCCTTGCGTACGTTTAGTTCCTGCTTCAATTTTTTGATGTATATAGCTCCGATGGTCAAGAGTTTCTCTACTGTATGTTTTTGTGGAGCCACTACTTTCAACAAGATGTTGACCCATCTGTGAATCCTTTTTTGCATGTTGTGATATCCTAGTGCTAACATGTCGGCTTCAATTTTTGTCCAACATAGATGGATCCACATCTATTTTTATTTATTTCATATTCTACGTGGGTTTTCATGCTTCAATCGAAGGATGAATTTAGGTTGGGGAAATATAGTCTTAATTTTCGCGTCATGAAGACCACTTGGGAGTTAAAAAAGTTTCTTCAAATTGATTGCAAAGTTGTGTGTTCGGTTTGTTGTGTATAATAGAAAAACAGTTCGTTTGTTATAAGATCTGTTCTTGTATTTTTGATGCCAACTTTGTGTTGTTTTCAACTGATCTATGCTGTAAATTATTGTCTTCTCTGATCTCTGGTTCACTATTTTTGAACACCATTCATCTGGATTTTGATTTTTGGTCCAGCATGTCGTGTTCTCTTGAGGCTACTATTTGAAGGCCAATCAAATGGATGCTGCGTTAAAAACCTTGTGAACCGTCTCTTGAATCACATTTTTCTTATTCTGATACGCTGCATAACTGCAAAAAAAACTATGTTTCAAATGATTTTTTTATAACAGTGACTTTTATTTTTGTTTTTGTTGCATACATTTTTCTTGATATCAAGAAATGCTAAATCGCCTTTCCTGTTCTTTTTTCTATTGTAAACTGCAAGTTTTGTGCAATGAATATTCACATTTTATGTGCTCGTTCAGGTCAACACGAACTGCGCACTTAATGTCATCCACATACCTTTTGAATTGTTTTTCCCCTAAACCTTCCCCTGTATTTGTTGATTGCTGCAATATGTACATAACCAAACATCATCCTGCATGTTGGCGTATTTTTTATTTGTTTTTGTTGGCAGCTTGCATGCAACCAGTTTCTGCTTGACTCACATTCTACGCCTTTTCCTCGGAAAGTCATTCTCCGGTTGCAGTCTTTGCGATTTTCGTTTTGATCAGATTTAGAGATTTTTTCACTCACCTCTGGTTTCGATGCCTCAAACAATTTTATCCACAAATTTGCCAGTCATACACCCATAGCTGGGCCACCTGATTGTACATACCAGATGAAAATGCATTGAATATGAACATTTTTCACAGCTGGCCTTGATAAACTTTTCAATGCGGTACTTGGTATCTCTGGAGCTAGGTTGCTTGAATAGAGTTCTCTTAGATCAATTTCTATCGCTTCACTAAGAGGAACATGTGTGTACAAACTTTTTGAACAACAAATAGCGCTTTTAGCCGACATGGAAGTGATGTTTCTTCAAGTTGCTGTCCCATGCGATGGCAGCCGACGCCTACGATTGCTCTGGCGAGAACATCCAGAGCAGAGGATAGAAGTCTAAAATTACAATAGACAAATTTTTGGGGCGAAGAGCTCGCCGACTTGTGAAATTTACGTTTTGCATTAAGTGGCGATAGATGCCGCGAAAGACGCCAAAGTCTTGTCAAAACAGTTCATCAAAACTTCTACATGGACGAACTCCTCAAGTCAGTCAGAACACCCCAAGAAGCAATCAAAATCTTTCTAAAGATCTCAAAGTGTCTCAACAAAAGCTTATTCAAAATGACGATGGATAGCATTTGACGAAAAAGTCAAGTTACAAATCCCAGAGGCAGATAGATTAACGAAAGCTGTGAAAACTTTCGAGGCCGAGCCACAATCATCATCAATCCGTGGATTTAACTGGAAAACAGACCAACAATTTTATCGTCAGTCGTGGAACTATGCAGGAAGTTCCGGTGAAAATAACTCAGAGAAATGTTCTATCGTTTGTCTCGGCAATTTTCGACCCGCTTGGAAAATGTTCACTCTTCACGTTAAGGATGCGGTTGCTACTCAAAAGCATATGGGCAGCACTGGGACAAGCATGTGAAAAAGAGTTGTCAGCCGAACACTCAAATCTATTCAGTGATTGATGTTCTGAGTTGAGAGAAATAAGGAGGATGTCGTTATATTAACTGTGGCACGTTGTTGTAGAAACTTTTTACGTCAAGAGATACAATCTGTTCGTTATCCTTCAGAGAAAGTGACTAAAGCTTTTCTAGCATCCAGCGTATTGGTTTCATTGTTTGCGTCCAGTAGTTTCTGGAAAAACGGTGCCTGCAATCTGTTCAAGTTTTCATAACTGCTAGCAGGAATCGAAAGAACAGGTTGGAGAGATTTTTTTTATATTTTTTCTGTATCTTTGCTAGTCCAAAAACCTGGCTGGTTGTGAATCAGTTGAGCTAAAAACTTGATAGTTTTTGTTACTGATTCTTCCTTTTGTTATCATTTGCTGAAGGCTGTTAATTATCACAGTCTTGATCACATTTTCATCTTTTGCTCCGTTGGTTTTTTGGAACTGATCAGAGTTTAGCACAACCGAGTTTATGAGTGCTGATCTTTGAATATCACAAGACTAGATCTCATGATAAGCCAACTAATTCTCTACAATACAGAGGCAATTGTACTCATAACTTTGCAAGCAAACTGAAGAAAGCATGCGAATTGCAAGTGGTTTTTATAACGCAAAAATTAAGATCATGTCTCCCCACCCTGAACTCATCTTTCGATGGAGACCTGAAATCCCAGTTGGTATGTGAGGTATATTGTAATTGATGCGGATCCATCTGTGTTGGGCAAACAAGCCCGCATGTTACCACAAGGATATCAGAATATCAAAAGAAGGATTCACAGGTGGGTTAACATCTGGTTGAATGTTGTGGCGCCACGAATTTCATTGAGCGAAAAACTCTGGACGCCTGTTGGACAGTAGAAACTAATGACTATCGAAACTATATACATCAGCAGGCTAAAGCTGGCACTAAACAAACGTGATGAAAATTGGGGGCGGGAACTCACGTTATAATATTAGTTCAAATCATTTTTTTGACTAGATAACGATACATAGGGCCAAAAACATTTTGTGCAGTAGAAAACGAAATTTGCAAAACCTCCACAAGAGGGATACTTAGGGTTAGAGCAATTTTGGAATTATCCTAGAAATACAAAAACAGGGACAAAATCGAAAAGCCCGGAATAGGAATGTTTTTAAAGAAAACGAGAGCAGATGTAAATATGAGTTGTAGATAGGCTAAATATTGTATATAGGAAAGAATTTTCCGTTTAATTTTCTAGTATCGTTCCTAGAATTGTTTTAGTGGTGGTCTGAGACAAATGTAAATACATTTGCATTTTATCATTTAACAATTTGTGAAGCAGTTTTAAACTGACGATGAACGTTAAGTTCGAAAACGTTTACTTTAAATATCGGAAGTAATTTTAATTTGACAAATTGGTTTTTTAACGATATGTAATTAGTTCCTTCTCATATCTGGTTTTCACAACCGCTGGTTTTTTGAGTAAAAAAACATTAGCTTAAAAACTTTTAACAACTAATGATAGCAGGTGCTTGTTCCTCTCAAGCTGAAGAGTTTCAAGTTTTCGTCTTACTATCAGACACGAACGTCCAGGCACTTTTTCAAAAATGGAGTCAGGAAATTGGTTAAATTCTGATAAGGTATTCCCGGAATAGATAAAATGGGGGCATTGGTGTTTTCTCTGTGAACCTTTATCTATTAGTGACTTCGAAGGTTTACCTCGGAATTGCAATAAAATTCAGTTTTTGGAAAACTCTCTTCTGTTCTCTAGCAAAGTTCACTTATCTAGTGACTCCGGAGGCATCGCCTCGGAATCGCAGAGAAGTGGCCACAAATTAGAGACAAATTGTCCCACTCATCGCCCTCTGGTCTTGCATCCACTTACAAAATGCCACCACCCAAAACTACCTGCTCAGTCAGCAACAAGGAACTTGTTTTCAATTGCACTGGGTGCGGAAGATCGATGCATATGAACCCCGATTGTGTGAGATTCTCCGAAAAAGCCATTTTTTGTTTAATGGAAATTTGTCAAAATCTTCTGACAATCTGCAACACCTGTGTCAGACATAATCAAAAAGACAGATCCTCTATAAAATTACCAGCATCCAAGATGCCGTGGGAGCCGACACCTTCGCTGAAAAAGTGAAACAAGGTGTGGAGAACAAGGTATGGTAACAAAGAAAATGCGAAGATAAGCTCAGTTCTTTCCGCTAAGGAATCGTTCAACGCGTTAATCTCCGTGGAATCCCAAAATCGAAAAATCGAAATCCGAAAACGCTACAGAGAGACTGGAACACGACTCAAACGAAGTAAAAGCTCTCTTAAGTTTTCTTCAACTGGACTGCCCAATCACTGATCTGAAGAGAATAGGCACTTTTGACAAAAAGAAAACAAGAAACATTATTATCAAACTGGCAAATGAACATCAAAAGAGTCTTTTCTTACTTTCAGCTCAAAGGCTAGCTAGCTACAACCATATGGTCTATTTGAGCCTGGAGGAGCTGAACCAGGAAGAACAACTTCTAGAAAATGCCGCATTGAAAATGAGACGTCAGATACTGGACAATGGAAAGGAACCCAACGTGCTACGAATACGAAACTTGAACCTGCAAGAGAAAAAAGGAACTGGGTGGACAAACGTAGACAACGAAGAGAGCACCAGCTACCAAAGACTACTACGATCAACCCAGACAAAACTCAGCCTACTCACGTTCAACGTCAGATGCATAGTTGACCTCAACAGTCGAATCTGCTTTGCAAACAGCACAGCAGGAACAACTATGACATGTTCTGTTCTACATAGACGTGGCTGACCCCGGCTGTACACGATGATGCCTTATTTCTTTCTAGTTTTGTGATCTACAAGAAAAACGGGCGCCGCGACAACAACCACAGTAAACATGGTTGAGTCTTAATAGCAGTAAAAAACCACATAAACAGCAGTATATTTAACTTGGAGTCCAACGCGGAACGTATTACTGTTAACCTCAACACCGTGACTGGGTCAGTCTTGATCAGCTGCATCGGCAATCCCCCGAAAACCGTTTCTACGAGACACCGCTTGACTCCCTCAAAAAACGTTCCTTGAAAAAGTCAATGAGCAAAGTGTGACTGCTTCGGTAACATCCGGGGACATCAATTTTCAGCATATAAATTGGGAAAGTCTGACATCAGAAAACACTTATGAAATAGCCATTCTTTGACTTCTTAGAACATTCCAACTTTGAACAAATATTCTACGCCAGTATTCACGTAGTCTCGATTTTCTACTAACTCAAGAAGACGGATCGAACACTAAGCTACCGACAAAAAAATTGGAAGGATTCTACTCCCTGTCTGATCATCATCCCTTCAAGACAATAATCGGGACTAACCTACATAAATGAGTGACTACCGCTAAGTCTTTTTTCGCCTTCAACAAAGCAGACTGGAACTCCATCAACAAGCTTATTGCCGAAAATAATTTCAATCCCTACTGCTATAGCTAGCAATGATGATGAGCTCGTGCGCCAGTGGTATGTCTGGATACGCGATATAATCGACAAATGTGTCCCTCGCATAACTAAGCATAGATCAAGTCTTCCACCGAGGATCTCGCCAAGCACATCTCATCTCATGAAAGTTTTAGCGACGATGAAGAGAAGACATGAAGACAAACCAAGTATTTGTCTTCTGTGAAAACTCAAACGGAAACAAACAGCACTGAAGAATGAGATTGAAAACGACCAAGCCAGTTTTGAAGAACAATCTTCGGCAGCAGGCGAATATCATATCTACAGAAATATCTTAAGTCATTACTTAAAAACAAAGTACTTCCTCGAAATATGTATCTCGCAATCATTGATGATCATAGCCAAATCAAAATTGCCCGCACATCTGACGATCTGGAAATAAGTGAACTATTCAAAAAAATAGTTTTCGAAACATTTTCAACGTGGAAGATCAAATATCTCCGGAACCAATTTGCGAGAAAAAGGAAAAGAGTTTCATCAACCTCTCGGAGGATGAAATCAAGGAAGCGCCTTCAAATCTGGATACCAAAGAAAGCTTTTGGACCAGATCAAATTAGTAACACCATCTTGAAAAACCTCTCAAAACTCTCCACATTGCATCTCGTTGTCTTTCAAACCTGCATCAACAAAGCATCTTTACCATTTCAATGGGAAGTCAACAAAGTGACACCCATCTATAAGGAGAATGAAAAAGCCGATATAAGTCAGTACAGGCCGATTAGCCTGCTCACAAACGTGTCCAAAGTTATTGAAAGAGTCGTTTTCCAGCACTGGTATCCAATCATTGAAGCACAGCTTGAGAAAAGACAATTTGGTTTCCGCCAAAAACGCTCGACAATTCTGCGGCTCCTTTTGTATCTAAAAGAAGTGAATGAACTCTAAGACGCAGCAAAAAGTGAACACATATATGCCCTCTACGTGGACTTCAACAAAGCTTTTGACAAAGTTGCCCACTAAAAGCTACTCGAAAAGCTACAAGACTTCAGCATTGGTGGAAAACTGCTTCAATCTTTTAAGCTGCTATCTTGGAGAACGTAAACAATGTGCCAAGGTAAACATTGCCAGGTCAAGTCTTAGCAATGTGACCCATGGTGTTCCCCACGGATCCATCCTAGGTTCTTTCCTCTTCCCTCCCTACGTTAACAACCTTCCCAGAGCCGTCGATAATTACTCATCGTATGGCTATGCTGACGACTTCAAAGCCATCATCTAGAGCCAAACTGAAGCAAATTGGCCCGTTGAGAAACTCAAACCTGGAGTAAAGACAAGCACATGTCCCTTAACGTCAAGAAAAGCAAAATACTTGGTCTGAAAGGAAGCGCCTCATGCGAATTCGGCAATTCAATAGAAGTGTCGCAACAAAAGGACCTTGGGGTAATCATATCTAGAAATCTCTCCTAGAGTGATAATTGCTCTCGAAGAACAACAAAGGCCTGCCGATCCTTCTGATTCCTGAAAAGAAACTGTTCACACAAAGTCAATCCCGTCACAAACGATGCAGAGAAGTAATTGTCAATTAAAATTTAAATTGATTAACTAGAACGAAAGTTTTAGAACATTGCGTTCATCGTCAGCTTTAAAAAATTAAATGAAATGATTTACGAAATATATAAACTTGTCTTTGACTCTAATACTAAGAAATGAGTTAAAGTAACATCGAATTTTTGAAATTATTTACAGTTAAAATCACATTTACAACCTTTCATTTACACTTATCACACTAAACTCAACTCATTTTTTATTCCGGATTATATAATGCTTTCTATTCCTGAAAAGGGATTTTTACTTTGTTTCCTATCTGTTGAAACGGATTTACTTTTTGGGGTTGTAAAAATTTCGAATTAACATGTACCAGAACATTTTTTGAATTTCAAGAGTCAAATTTTTGTATTTGAACTAAAACTTCAATGTTAATTCCCGCCTCCGATACTCATTGCGCGTATTTATTTGCGGTTTCAGCTTTTTGATGTAGATCGCTTCTATCGTCATTAGTTTCTCAACCCCGCGACATGCATCAACAATCTCCCATTTTACGTTATGCGTTGTACCACAACTTTGATCAAAGTGTAGTCCAACAGGGGAATCCTTCTTTTGATGCTCTGAAATTCTAGTGGTAACATGTCGGCTGGTTTGGCCAACATAGATGGAACTTTATCCATCACATTTAACTTTATATACCACATGGGATTCTTATCACAAGGTAATTTCAGGGTGGGCAAGCAAGTTCTTAGCTTTCTTGTTGTCAAATTGATTTGAATATCACTAAATTTTTTCAGTCTACTTGCAACATTTTGCTTGATATTTCCTCTGTATTGAACAAAAAACCTAGGTTTAGGCTCCCTACTGTTAATACTTTGAACTTTTTTAAGATGGTGTTCATTTTGGGGTGACCTTTTCCTTCGCGACTATTTTATCCAAAGTCTCATTAACAATACTAGAGGACCACTCCGTTGGGTATTGATTTTCAGTCCAGATCTCTTGATTTTTCTTAAGAGCTACATCAAAGGATTGCCAGCCACTGGTCGCACTAAAAATCCTATGCACAGTCTCCTGAAGCACATTTCTCTTATGTTGTAACGGTGCACAGCTACGGAAATTTAGGATTATGCCGTTATCAGTTGATTTTTGATACCAATGGCAGTTGATTTTTTCTATCTTCGTTTAGGTTTATGTTTAGATCTAGGAATGCCCAGTCTCCACTCTCGTTTGGTGTCTCAAGAGTGAATTGTAAGTTCTTGTGAAGAGAATTTGCAAACTCAAGGTAATCTAGAGGGTTCCCCTTTACGGTGCACACTATGTCATCTACATAACTCTTGAACAATTTCAATTCCCGTGTGTCCTCTTTTCTACGTTCTTCTGTACAAAAGGAACAGATCCAAACATTTTCCTGCATGTTCTTATATTCTGTGTCAGTGATACCTTGGCCTTTTGCTTGAAATCAGTTTTTGCATGATTCGCACTCGACTCATTTCCCTCGGAAAGTGACGCGCCGGTTACAGTCAATGCATATCACCTTTGTGTCAGGAGTTTTGATCTCCCTTCCCCCTTTGGGTTTCTGCAAAGATTTTTCAAAGTGTTTCATCCACAAACTTGCCAAAATTACCGCCAGCGAAGCACCCATTGCTAAACCGTCCGATTGAAATTAAAATATTATATTACACTAAAAGTGAATATTCGCTACGGCTGGTCTCAAAAGGCTCTTCATAGCTGACCTCGGAATCTCAGGTACCTTGTCACTGGAGTACAGATCTTTAAGCGCTATTTCAATTGCCTCCTCAACCGGTACATTGGTGTATAAGCTTTTTACATCGAGAGATACCAGTAGCTCATCTTCATCCAATTTGGTAGCCTCTAGAGCTGCTCTGGCATCGTTCGAGTTACTCTCAATATTTGCACCTGGTAAATTCTCGAAAAAGGGAGCGAGAAGTTTATTGAGGTTCTCGTATTTGCTAACGGGTATTGACAGGACAGGCCGAAGCGCCGTACCAATTTTATGTACCTCAGCAAGTCCATAAAGCCTGGCCAGTTGCGATCCAGTTGTCTTGCGCCTGTGATAAATATTTTCACTTAACTCTCCCTGTTTCATTAATTGATGCAAACTGCAATTTATCAGTTTTTCCGTTCTTATTGTTATATCATCACTTTCTCCATTACGAGGCTCAAACTGACTTGAGCTCAGGATTTCATTGGCTTATCCGAGTATGTTGTCTGTTTCCTAGCACAAAACCGCAACCTTTATCAAAAGGTACAGCTAGTAGTTTTTGATCGTTCAAAAAATCATTAGCTTTTTTAGCCCCTCTATCCATTGGTGTCTCACGTACATTCTTGGCGTACCATTTGGCAGACGATTCTATTTCACATAACTCTTCACCATCAGCGTTGTTCTCCCTTAACTCCCGAACTAATCTGTCTACATCCGCAAGGAAGTGCACTTCATTAAATTTTCCCTGACTGGATGCTTTGGACCTAACGATAAAACGTCCAGGAATAATTTCGGCAGTTCAACACCGTCCAGTGTAACAACATTAATATGAGATCCAGTCCGCAAAGGCCTGTCTTGTCTCTCAGACAGCTTCGCTAACTTGTTCGGTATGATCTCTCATTTCATTTCTAATGCTGTACACAATTGAAGGTAATAGTTCTTTTTTCACCTCTTTCCTGAGAATGCCCCTATCCTCTCCAAGTTTTCCCCCGAACAATCTACGGCCTTGTTCTGCATGACTTGTTCCGCCACGTTCCTCCTTTTTCCGCATTGTTCCAATATGATAGCTATTTTAAACTATATAGTGATGTCAGAGAGGAATGCCTTCAATATAATTAAATCAGCAACACTTAAAATAGGAAGTATAATATGTGGCTGTAACCCTGCTCGTCACAAAACTGAATACTTACATTGTTTACGTAGTGCACGTTCTGACCTACGCTTCCCAGGTCTGGTACGCATCAAAAACTGACCTGAAGTCGATAGGAAGAGTGCAACGCAAATCCACTGCATGGATATGCGGAAAAGATGCTGACTACAAACAGCGTCTACTAAAACTCAACGTACTACCTGTATCGTTGCATCTCGAACTACACGATATTCTATTCTTCAACGCAATATGCCAAGACAATTATGTTGTTGTTGTTGGGGATTTTCTTTACAGAAGGGATTTCTCCCAATCAAAACAGTTATAGAAAATTAGTCCATATCTCTCTGCAGTGTTGACAGTCACAACAGATCTGCCACGTGCAGACGTTTACTGGTTTTTTAGATCCGAACGATAAACCTAAATCCAGATCAACAGAAACGCGACAAAACGAAAACTTCGGAGTTCCTTTTAACAGGTTGAAGAAGACCGATACAAATTTTTGGACACGGACTGCGTGACTTATCAACATCTTAAACAAGCACATACCTGAGAATGAGTTAACGAAATCAAGACTGACAAAGATGTATCACGAATTCTTAGATAGGAGCTACAATGAGATGGAACCCTGGACCTGGCGAATTCTGTGGCTCCTGTAACCCTGCCAAGAAAATTGTGCCAGCTGAAAACTGAAGGGTGAATTTTCACCCCTGGTCTCGTCCTAAAGCCTATCTACTACTACTAATAATACATTATTTTGAATTGTAACGACTGGGACGTATCACTACCTTCAGCAAATAGGACAGTTGCAGTAAATCCTCTACAACAACAAAACCTTCAACGAGCTTGAACCATGTACATGCTGATTATGCTCCTTTGGAAATTTTGATACGTTTCAGACCCTAGTGCCATTGTACAATGAGGGGGCTGACGCCCCCTGGAATTAACATTCCAAAATCCTTTCCAACTACAACTACATGCGGTTCCTAATTTCAGATGAGCATGAAATGTCAAGGTCCGCAGCAGAAGTTAAATGGTTTTCACCTTTTTGCTCAAGCAATGGTTGGTGAACTTTGTTTTCGGTTTTTCCAACATGATAGCTATTCTAAACTATATAGTGATGTCACAGAAGAATGCCTTCAATTTAATTAAATCAGCAAAACTTAAAATAGGAAGTATAATATACCGGTTGCTTGTAGCATGTAATGACAAAATAGTGGTCCGAGCTTCAATATAAGCTTTTAAACTACAAAATGATTTAATGTTGTGCAATAGGTGAGTAACTAAGTATTGTAGTCATGTTTTAGAAGTCCAAAGGGATAATCGACCGTTCTGAGATAAGGAAATGGTGGTGGAAGTTGACCAAAGAGCAAAGAACTGCCCTCAATACTCGAGCGAAGTCAATACCACTTCCAAATGACCCATCTGTAAATGTCAATGGTGTACCTAAAGTGAGTGACGAACCCTACCCGGTTGAAAAGGTCTTGTTTAACTTATTTAATATGTTCAGAGATTTGATTGAATTGATTCTTACCTGTGCTGTTGAACTTATTGGGTAGCCTTCATGTACAGAGGGATTTTAGAGAGTCATAGGGCAGACTGGAAAAAGTTTTGTACCAATGAGTCTTGAATTTAGTCGACAACATATTCGAAGAGTCACCTGCCACAGACGCACCATGGGTCTCAAGCGAAACGTCGCACCTAATGAAGAAAACTTTTAACTGTAAAGTGCGAAAGACAACCAAAGTTGGAGCTCAAAATTGCTATGAAGGAAAAATTGCTATGAAGGAGTTTAGGTCAACACGGCAAGATGAGGTCAACACGGCGAAACTTTGAGGAGTAGAAATTTTTCAAGAGGAAGTGGTTCACTCATATACAGAAATAGTTCGCAGCACTCAATAAGAGCCATCTTACAGTCGGAGTTATATCTTGGCGATAAAAACTCGAACAACGAGGCAGAATCCTGTAATCTTAGAAATTTTTCTCTGCCAGCGTTTTCAACAAACAAAACATACTTGTAGTAAACTATAGCTAAGAAAAATAATTTTAGTAAAGATTCTTTCAGGGATCAAAAAATTTTGCCGTGCCGCACGTAACTAAACCTTAAAAATTCAGCAGGGCAAGATGCGTTGGGAAATATCATTTTGTCTAATGCTTCAGCAGCATTGATATCCCGATTGTTTGGCACCATTTTGAATAAATTGATATCCCGATTATTTGGCACCATTTTGAATAAAGGTGTCTTAAATTGAGCAATGGAAAATTAGCAGTCACTCCGGTTCACAAAGCGACCAAGTACCCCTCTGTGTAATATATCGAAAGTAGCTGTAGTATGGGCCTTTGGAGAATCCACGAGTGGTGTTTGACCTTGCGAATGTCATATGGCTTTATTTTCTTGTACGGGTTACACCTTCCGGAGGAGCATAAGATTCGCCATGTGCAGGTGATGAGTTCGTTGTAGCACCTTCGAAATTAGCCGAGATAGAGTGTTGTAAGAAGCATATTCTCGTGTTTCCGTATTAAAGAGGTTTTTCTTGATGTTGTGTAGCTTTGGTGCCGGCACCCAGAAATCTTATCGGACTTTTTGAGCCGTGTAGATCAGAATCCCGTAGAGTTCGTCTGTTGGGTTCTTTGGTTCTTAGAGGACGTTTGGCTTCTGCTGCGTAATTCCGTTTTGGAAAGCTTAGGAGAAATTGGAGGTCATATAGCTCAATGTTGATCGACAAAGGCCCTGGCAATGTCTCATGGCTCTACGCACCGCCAGGATTCCGAAGAAACTTACGAGGATCGACGGATCAAACGGAGACAAATATCTTCTGGATCTTTCCTGACTTCGAGACTGCTATTCGGGAATTCCGCCGGCAGGTTCTTGTTCCTGGATCAGCCAATGCCAGAGACGCTGATCCGTGCTCTACTTCTCATTGCTGGCTCTACTTCTCATAGAATCTAATCCCGGACCAGACACTAGATGGCCATGTGTTTGCGGGAAGAATGCCACCAGAGGATGCATTGAATGTGTATTATGCAGAAGATGGTTTCACTTCAAATGCATCGGAGACACAAAGCAACCATGGCCCTGCCATGAATGTTCAACCACGAGCAATTGATCATGTGGAGTGTGTGGATTGAACGTAACTCACTCTGCCATCGAATGTGTCAAGCGCAAGATATGGCATCACTACAACTGCATTGGACAAATTAGTGATGAAACTCGATTATGGTTCTGTCAAAAGTGCGAAGACAAAACAACAAAGCCTTCTTTAACAACGTTAAATGTTCTACAACTAAACATCAACTGAATAAGGAAGAAGAATTATCGATCATTCTCAAGGACACCAGTATTGACATAGCTCTTCTACAGGAGACCAAATTCCCTCAAAAGTCGCAGATAGCTTTTGACGGATCCACGTCATTCGGAAGGACAGAAACCAGAAGGGGGAGTATGCACCCTATTAAGAAAAGATCTCAAGTACAGTGTGATGGCCACTGAAGATGATCTTGAAATGCTGGTAGTGGACGTTCATGGAAAGGAAATGCTTTGAACGATCAACTACTATCTTCCTCCGAATGTAAATGTCAAACCAAAACAAGTATTCAAGAGGCGACCCGTCCCAACAGTTTGCTGCGGACATGCCAATGCTTAAAATGCCGTATTGCCTTCAGATCTGCCTGGCGACGCAAGGGGTACTGAATATGAAGAAGCGATATCCGAAAGTAATCTTGTGCTTAATGAGTACGGACCAACCAGAAAGCAGTCATGCCCTGACATTACAGCAGCGACTGAGGATATTGCAATCTGCGCATCCTGGAACATTCTCGACAATCAGTTAAGTGATCATTATCCCATACTCGTCACTTTAGCTGCTCAGACCCTTCCTCCAGGCGAGAAAAGCAAAAGAAAACACAAGTTAACTTCAATCAGAATGGAACCTCTTCATCCAAACATTAGAGGATCTTACCGAATACGAAATTCCGGATACCGTTGAGAAGGGTAAAAAAGTGTTCATGGCAGCTGTTCTGAAAGCCTCTAAGCTAGCCATTCCTCAAACGAATAGAAAGAAAACAGAACGGAAAAATGAACTCATTAAGTTCAATGACAAAGAAGTAAAGGATCCTAAGGAAATCGCCAACAGTTTCAACAAGGAGTTCGCAAGGTCTTGTCACGTTGAAAAAAGCAAGGTGAAACGACAAAACAAAAGACTAGCGAGAAAGGTAGAAGGCGAAGACTACATTGTTTCGACTAAGATGATTGACGAAGCTCTAAAACTGACCACCAACAGTAAAGCCCTGGGGCCAAATGGAATCACGAGTTTACAGCAGAAGAAGACAGAATATATAGCAGGACTGGCCACATTAAGCCTTAGCTGCTGCAGGATAGAGGTAATCTGGAAGCAAGCAATAGTTATTCCGTTGTTGAAACCAGCAGATCAGGCTTTCAGTTACAGACTTGTCAGCTTACTCTCACCCGTGGCATGCTTGTTTGAAAGAATACTACCTGTATTAATTACCACCTGTAAACAAACAATTACCACCTGTAAACTACCTGTAAACAAAGATTACTACTACCTGTAAACAAACATAACCCTTCCTCATTTCTAACACGGCTTCAGAAAGAAACACTCAACTATAACGGCATTAAGTGTGTTTACACAGTCTGTTCTATCCGGCTTCAATCGGATGGGGACTCCAGCTAGAACTGTTGCTGTAGCCTTGGATCTTAAGCGTGCCTTCGATACGGTTAACCTCAACCCACTCACGGAATCCAGACTGAAGTCCAATTTACCAAACTCAAACAAAAAGTGACTCTCAGGATACCTCACTGGAAGCGAAAAATAACGAATTTCGATGAAATCATATCTCTAGTGGAAAAGCTGAGAAGCGGGGTACTTCAAGGTGTGATCGTTTTTCTTCTGATAATATCGGAAAGATATGCCTCAGCCGCTATGCAATGTTACAGTTGTCTGTTACGCTGATAACAACTATCCACTTTTCTCACCTCTACTGCAAAGAAGCTGTCAAAAACATCAATGAATACCTTAAAGATCGTAATTTCTTCTTCCACAGAAAATAGTTGTTTCCCTCGCCTTCGAAGTGCTCTGCCATTCTACTATCCACCTCCTACTAAGACTGGAAAGAAGATTTAAATGTTGTTCCGGGTACGGAGCGGATAAAAACAGTCAATGATCTTACCCTGCTTGGAGTTAAGGTTGATCACTCGCTGACCGTTAAAGATAATGCAAGAGACCTAGTTGAAAGAGCCTCGAAGAGAAACAATATCCTGCGATCCCTGACATAAAAATGCGGACTGTAGAAAGAACAACTAATGACTGTTTACAAAGCCATTACTCGTTCCACCTTCAAGTACGCTTCTCCTTGCTGGTCTTTGATTGTTTCCAAAACCAATTGGAATAAACTTGAAAGTATACAAAACGAAGCAATGAGAGTTATAACTGGATGTACAAAAACGACCCAAATTGACCATCTCGCCGCGAAACGAGAATCCTCCCTGTAGAAATTCACTACAAACTCTTGACAGCCAAGTTTGCAGCCTCAATTCATGACCCCAATCACCATTGCAATGAGCTACTGACGAAACACACCTATAAAAGGAAGGAAACGCCTTTCACTTTTTCACGAAATTGTGAAGAAACGTACGTAGTTGACATGAAAATTCCAAAAGGTGCAAATGATCCTACACACCAAATTTGTGGAATCTGTGATCAGAAACAGTGAACCCAACAGATTACTCCAGGCCATTCCCAGCGTGTCACCCGAAGAAGTTGACAGAGGCGAGGCAGGTTTCTCCTGAAAAGAAAGAGTTTTCCTCTCTCAAATGAGGTCTTCCTACTGCCCTCTGTTAGGAGACTTGAAAAGCAAAATCAGCAGCGATGAACCAAATACTTGCAGGAAATGTCATAAAGAGCGTGAAACAGCAGCGCACGTTGTTAAACATATTGGTGGAATCAAGTGGAAAGATCTTTTGCGGTCTCCCTAAGGATCAGTCTCAAGGCTTGGAGAAATCCTGGCCGAAACAACAACAACACATTGACAAAGGCTGGATGTTTAGAGCCGTCACTCTATTTTTTAAATCTGATCTTGTCCCACATATTGGGAAAAGATTTTGAGAAATTTTTTTGGACGAAGTACGAGTTTGTAATTCCCGAAATACAATGACAATTTTGATTCAGAAAGGAAAGATCTGACACCTCAAAATGTTTGTATCTCGAGACAAGATTAATAATCTCTTCGATCAGAAATCATTCTCAGAGCTCGTGACATTTTAGACAGGTTTCTCAAAAGCTTTTGACAAAGTACCTCACCCACTACTTATTGCAAAACTGCAAGACAATGGTATTGGTGACAAGCTACTTGATCTTATATCCTCGAACAGCAAGAAACGTTCAAAATTTTTGAAAATCAATACTCTCCAATCCTCACCGAATTTTTACAATTTTTTAAAAAAGTAGCTTTTTTAATTATTTTTGAAAAACTGAGTTATTTTTTGAGTTTTTCAACCCCCTGGGGTAAAGCAACCTTCACTAGGCTTTGCTAATAGGTTCTTGCATAGTTTCTAGTGCAATGGAATGGTTTTCAACTTTTTAATATCACGAATTTTAGCAATTTTTACTTTAATAACTTTTACTTTTCCTCAAGATATCTGCAATGTTGCAAATTTTCAATAATTTTGGATATTTTTTGAAGTTCTCTGAAAATTATCTTGTTCCGAGTTTATCGAGCTTTATGGGTCAGTCAAATTGGATTAATGCATATTGTTTGAAGACGATGAAACGATTCTGCAGACATTGTAATGACGAACTTAAGCAGAATTATAATAAAATTTTAAAATAATAAATTTTTTTTTAGTTTATTGATTTCCATGGATTAGTATAATTTAGTCTTGCAGATGGGTTACTGATATGATTTGAGGTAGGAAAAATGGTTTCGAAAACTTTGATATTGAATAGTTTAGAAACTATAACAAAAAGCACTACCTACAAGGTTTGTATGTGGGTTAAAGGGTAGATTTAACTGGATGAAATTCAGGGTAAAAGCAGTTATTATATCTTTAAGTTTGTTTGATTGGTTTAGTTTCTCCAAATTATAACCCTTGCTATTTTATTTTCTCCAATTATGGGACTCTTAACCTTTTTGGCAGCCATTGTTCTATTGATCTGCTAGTCAGATCAGTAGGTTTTCATTCAATTATCCAGATTGTATTTATAGACTTGTCCTGCTATATATTGTTTGTAGGAGTTTTTCACACCTTTTTCCATGACTTTCAGCTTTCAAAACGGGATAAACAGGTAAAGCTCAGCGGGCATCAAGTTGCACTACTGGCCATTAGCCGCGTTTAGTAGTCCTTCAAGTGTTTAGAATGGTGAAGCTATTGGGAATGCCGCAATTCAAGGGCAAAAGGTCAGTTTGTTTCTGAGCCCAAAATATTGCATTTCGCGTTTTTTTCGTTACTTTTCGAATAATTTGGAGCATTCTGAAATTGAGGTTTGTAAAAGTTGATGTCATTTGAAAGGTGTTATTACTTTTTATGACCATTTTGTGAGCTATATGTCTTAACAATCCAAACATAAACACGCAAAATTAGCCTAATTTTTGTGATAAAGTTATTAAATAGTCTCCACATGCACACGGGAGGCTATTTAATTTTGATTCAGCTCCTGATTGTAATTATTTGTTGTGTCAGAGGCAGGCCATTGTTTGGGTAGACCCAGTTACCGGGGATTTCAGATTCCGGTGGAAGAAACCTGTATGCTTCAAATTCTAATGTTGCAAACTGTGTAGTATGTCAGCGAATACTGAAGTTCTGATCTCCGAGATCTCACTTTTGGCGCAAGCGTTCTTCGCAATTGTTTGAGCGTTTGTAACATTAGGTTATTTTCTCAGTCAACATTTGGCGCGAGAATTTCCGCTTTTATTGGACTGATTTATCTATTTTTCTTGTAGTTATTTATTTAGATAGAAATTGCATTAATCGTTTAATTAGGACCTATTCAGCGCTTACTGCAGTCTTCGGACTCTTTTCATTTGTCCCAAACAATGACTGCTTTATCCACGCCGCCTCCCCCATCCTATTCGGCATGCATTTTCTGCATGGGTTTTTGTACAGAACAAGAACGCGTTATCTGTGTTCGATGTAAATCTAAATGTGTTCATGGATCTTGTCTTGGAATTGCTCAAAACACAAATTGCATTGGATTGATATTTTTGTCTTGTCGAGTTGTTTGCCAACTTCTACAACAGAATTATGAGTCCTTGATCGAATATCCGCTCTTGAAGTTAAATTGGAAAAAATAGATTCGCTGATTTTTGAAATTCAATCTCTGAAGCTGCAGTTGAATTCTCTGAAGAAACTGGATTACCCGTATCTTAGAGCTGCTTGCAGAAATCGGACTGACAGCGATCGTTATTCAAAGAAACGGAAAGCGGAAGGCAATGAAAACTTGTTTGCTGACAAAGAGTCCCAAGACAAAGCCAAAAGTTTTCAAGACGGGCGCAAATAATAATCATCAGACGACAGTCAGCGCAATTAAAGTGCCACCGAAAAGACTGTATCTCTACCTTGATCGTTTAAGCAACTCTGTCTCTACGGATGATATAAGAGAATATTGCAAAAAGGGAGTGATTTACTGGGTATTCGTGAAATATCCAGAGGCTAAAATCGTCCGGAATCTTTTCAAATTTCAAAACGATCAAGTTGAATCTGCCGATTTCTGGCCCCAAAATATTTCATTTTCACTATTTTATTTATATCAGAAAGCGAGGGAGTTGCTGGCCTCCTTTGATACATGACTATCTAATTTTAAATCTGTCAGTGACTGTGTAAAAGTTTGTTTACATAATGCAAGATCGGTTCGCAACAAGACCTCGCAAATAAGAAATCTTATTGAAGCTGATGATTTTAACCTTAGTTTTAACAGAAACTTGGTGCAAAGATAACTCAAATGATGAGTTTTTTCTCCAGCAGTGTTGCCCAAATGGTTATTATTACTTGAGTGCAAACAGAAAAAGAAATGGCAGAGGATTAGCGGTGTTCTATGATGGAACTTTAAGTGTCGATAATTTTTCAAACAATTGTTCAACAAATGTGGAGGTGGCTTTTATTGAGTTAATTTCTGTTAATATTTTCCTTTGTATTTACAGACGAACAAATACCAGTGTTCGTGCCTTTATAAGTGAGTTAACATCGTTTTTTGAGGCGAAAGCGCTGTTGTTCAAAAAATTATTTTGTAGGTGATATCAATGTTTCTAGGCTGCTATCAAATGATGGGTTGGATTCAAAAATCAAAAGAAATTGGATTTTTTGGATGAATTTGGTTTGCAACAGCAAGTTACTGTGCTTACTCACAAAAGTGGTGGAATTTTATACCAGTTTATAACATCCGAGGAGGTTGAAGTGTTAGAACCTCTTGTAAATTTCATTACAAGCTCTGATCATGCAGTTTTTCACTTTGACCTTCTGCAAAAGCACGAGAGTTTAGCTATAAAGATGGCCTCGTGCAGAAATTGGCAAAATTTCGACGCGGAAAGGTTTGCAGAAAATATTGTTGCTCCGATAGACAGAGATAATCCTGAAAATTTTGCAAGTGTTTTAATGAAGGAAGTTAGTTATGTCGATAAGAACCATCCTCTGAAAACTGAATTGTTCAAAATAATACGTGCCTTTTCTTTGACGATGAGCTTGAACCATGAAAATATTGAGAAAGTTTGAAAAAGCTTATCGAAAGAATGGAAATCCCCAATACAAAAGCCGCTTCTTAAATCAGCTTTGGAATATTTTACCTCCTCTAGGATTTGGTAAGAGGTTGCTGAAAGTTTTTTCTTGCAATTGATTTGTTTTGATTAATTTCATATCAAAACAAATTAGACAGATTAGACAAATTTCAGCAATTTCATGATAAATTTGCAATTTCTGTCATGTTCTTTGAAAATTTTGTTATTTTGAGTTTTTCTAGACCCAGTTGACAAGGAACTTCCTCTGGGTTTTAATAATATGTTACTGCATGATTTCTTGTGATAAAGGAATGGTTTTCTTTAATCTTAAGAATTTAACTTTTTTTTACTTGCAGTTCTTTTTGATTATTTTTTTCTCGAAATTTGGCCTTTTTTGAGTTTAAGCCCCTTGGGTCAGGGAACCTCCTCTTGGGTTTGATAGTAGGTGACTGCATGGTTGGCGGGGTCAGTGGAATGGTATTCAGCATTTTATTATCACCAACTTGTTTGACAAAATTAAAATTTTTTAAAGGCTCTGAAAATTATTATGTCCAGACTTTATATATCTTCATGGGTCCAGACTTTTATATATCTGAATTGTTTGGCTGTTATAGTTACTCCAATTTTGGGACTGTTTGGTTTCTTGGCTGCCAATGTTAATTGATGCGCTGGTCCGATGCAGTAGTTCTAACTAACTCATTATTTAATTCAAATGTATGGATTATATAAAGTGATATACTGTCAAAGTCAACAGAGCAGAATCAAAAGAAACGGGATAAACATATAAAGTCCGGTCATTAAGTCATAAGTCATTAAATTATCAAAGTTCATTAAAGCGATTGTTAGCGGGTGTTAGTTTTATGCTCAATAGCCTTCAGTTTAGAGACTGAATTAAGTGTAATTTTGGAATCTAACCGAATATGCAGAATTTACACACCAAATAGGAACACTTTGACACGTAGAAAAGTTCTGTCAATTTCTATCTCTTAATTTCTTTTTCTGTTTCAATACCCATGTGAATCAAGCGGGTCAACGGCGGCTATTTTCCGGCAATTTAGCGGCTATGTTTCTGATGTTTTCTGAAGGCAATTGAACATTTTTATAAACAGGAAATAACTGTCCAAGTAAATATGAATGTAAATTTCGTTCAAATATTGATTATTGCCGTTCCCCAGGATTTAAAAAATCAATTTTTATTTAATGTTATTTATTTAATTTTATTAATTATTTTTTTTCTCTTGTTTAGCATTGTCGACTTAAAAATTTTTCCAATTACTTTTTTAAATTATCACGGGTATCTTACATTCCTCAATAAATTTTTGAATATGTTCAGTCGAAATTTCATTACACTCATTTTAGCAGTTCGGATTAGATCCATTCAGTTGTTTTTAGTTCTTGTGTGAACTGTGCGGAGCAACCTTCTCAAGGAGAGCACTGTTAACTTATCACCGCAAACATTGTCGGCAATCGGAATCTGTGACTTGTGTGTGCCTCATTTGTATGAAACAACTTTCCAGCCCCTTCAGTCTCAAACGTCACATGCAAAGTTGTGCAACAAAGAGGGACAAAAATTCGTCAGCTATGACTGATAAACTGCTGGAGGAACGCTGGGGACATCTAATGGAAACAAACTTTGTTCACCTCGACCTACTCGAGGTAGTCATGACATATATGTGCTATATATTTAAATTTTAGGCATAAAATATTTGACTTCAAGCATAGGGAAGTATTGTTTTTAACAACACACGAACTGTTTTTGGAGGTCATAGACGGAGCTGTGTGACGTTAAAATAGATCCGCCCCGTAAGAGATCTTGTATTACTGGAAGAGAATATGATATTATGTTTTAGTTCAACTGTGCTGTGTGCAATTTCTCTTCAGACAAGAAGCGTGTTACGCTTGAACATATCAGAAACTGTGTGCTATCTAAATCTGAAATCCAATGCCACCTCTGTTCCAAGTCAGTCAGATCCGAAAGTGACCTGAATCAGCATATGATGGAATATCACGACGACTTTTCCAATATTGAAGAGCCAGCTGAAAATTCCAGCGCCTATGAGCTGCCAGACATAAAAACCACGACAGAGGAATTCATAAACGTTAATGATGATAATAACAGCTTTATTTTTGACCAATGTGATGACCTAATAAACTCTTCTCTTGATTTTGACTCTCTTATTCAAATACACGCCGAAGATTTATACGATTCAGATTTGTTTATTGCCTCATCCCCGCTAAACTGTAATTCTAACAGTGAGCAGAGTAGTTCAGCATCTAATCACATGTACTTGACAAACTCTCAGGTTGCTATGCCTGGAGGTCATTCATCGTCTTGGGAGTTTAAGTCCATCTCATCAAAAGAACCTGTGTTGAAACGTCATTTACATGATGTAGACCACAATGGCGTGAATCGTACTAGTGTTAGTGAGATTTCGATTCCTCTTCAAAAATGTGTTCAAAAGAAATAAAACGAACGTAGTCTTTGTGTTTACTGTCTGAAATTCAAATTTAATTTTGCAAAAATTGATAGATCTAAAGCTGTGATTAAATTCTGTATGGTTCGTCATATTGTTTGTTTGATGTTTCTGTTGGATATTATAAATTGACGGATTTCGATAACATTAATTTCTTCCTAGTTTATTTGTTTTTGCCGTAGCTGAACAGTGAGAGATAGCAGTTGATAAAGCTTACCCAATTTGACGATAATTTTTTGGTCTTTGTTTTATGGTGCCTCAGACGTGAACTTAATTACGCTTCTTAATCTTAAAAGTTTGACCCCCTTTCAGTCGGCCCCATCCGCCAGTCACACCCCCCCCCCCCCCCCTCACACCCCTCAATCTCACTCACCCCCATCACTCCTCCGTGCGCGCCCGGCGATTTGGATCCTCCCTCGTGGGCCCTCTCAAACTAACCCCCTCCCCCTCTGAGCCTCTAACGCCTTACTAGTCTCTAAGTATGCGCTTCATCCAAAATTTTTGAGACATAAATTCATGGCGTCCCCCACATCAGCTCCCTCACAGTAGCCCCCGCCCCCACTTCGGCCCGTCGTGCCACCCAGAGCGTTTGACCCCCGGCCCCTCACCGCACGCTCCTTAGTTAAGCTAAAGCTAGCCTGCTAAAACAGTAGCTAGCTACTGACGAAGCAGACCGATCGCCAGTCGTTTGAGAGCAAATTGCCCGACGTTAGTTGTTTGTTTGGAGGAATAATTTAACGGGGATACATAAATAAGGTACCATTTGAAAAGAATATATCCTAAATTTTCGGATGGCGTTTGGTTTTGTTTTGGATTTTTTGCTGTTGGACATTGGTTTCTGCTATATATAATCGCGTCAATGCTTTTTGACTGCTCTTTAACAAAGCTTGTGGCAATTATATTAGTCCTCTCGGTTTTTTAATGCGATTTTCCGCTTGACTGATTTTTCGTCTGACCCATGTGACACTTCCTCCTCAAAAACGGGATAAAACAGGTAGCGCACATCGGGCATTAAGTTCTCTTAGAGATTTTCAGCTCACTAGTCTCCAAGTATGCGATTCACAGAAACGCTTGTGGGGACACAATTATGGTGTGAAGAGCGGTTCTTAGAAGTTGACCCCCAATCCCCAGCCCTGCACATCGTTCAGGCCGTAAGGGGCCCTTGCAGCCAAAAAGCACCCTCCCATTGTTGCCCACCCGCCCCCTCCTACTGTTGCCCCCGCTGCGCTTACCTCACTCCCTTTCAAATAAGCTAAAGCTAACCTCACTAAACCGTAGCTAGCTACTTTCGAAGCCAACCGCTCGACGGTTGTTTGAGAATAATTCGCCCGACGTTAGTCGGCTATGTTTAAATTATTAATAGCCGCACAGCGATAGCTGGGGCTATTATTGGCCTTCTCTTGGTTTTTTTTATTTCGTCGTCATGATTTTTGTTACGACCATATGACGTCACAGCCACTTTTTGTTCATTCGTTCATGCAATTTCAACTGAAATGCATGTGTGACGTCATTTTTCGCTCTTAGTGGAGCGAGTTTTTTGTTCATGCGCATGATTAAATTTTTGGTCACATTTGACTTACCTCACTCTCAAAAATGACTCCTCACTTTGAAATTGACTTTTAATTACTTTAATTCAAAGAGATAATGTCAAATGGGTGTGTGCCACTCTAAATGAAGGTTTTTTGAGATCAGCTAATAGAGGCAGCAATAACTTATACAGATTTTTAATCAAAATCTAACAGATCAGCCTTCAATGAAAAGACGAATTTTTTTGGTCTGTCTTTTTTACTGTTTTTTAGACTGCCGATCTACGAATCTATTGCGGCTATTTTCTGGCAATCTGCCAGCTATGTTTCAATATTTGGTAAGATATTTTAAATAATATTGGCACAATCTAAGAATCGCCATGTAACAGGAGCTCAGTTATTGAAACCTACCAAAAAGGGGTTTAAGAGAATTATGATGTTACAACATCGCAAAGTTATATATTTCATTGCAAATGTGGTTTTTCGAGTAATTCTTTCACCAAAAATTTTCGTCGGGAAAGCAATTTCTGATTGTTTTTTTTTTCAAATGGAAAAAATTCTGACAATATTATTGTGAAAATTCAGACTCCTTTGTTTGACCAAGTAGTTTGTACGACAACCTTAAAGACTTCAAAAAAGCGTAGGTTATTAAGTGCTCTCTAACGAATTTGTTGGCAGTTCTTTTGGTTCTTTTTGGCTTTTTATGCGCTTCTTTTGTACTCCCAGTATTTGTCTGACTAACGATTTTTTGTGGCTTTTCGCCTTAAGAAAAAGGATAAATTTATAGACGAAGGGAAGAAGATCGCTGAGAAGCTCTTTCAGATCCTTAACAGTACGTAAATATGCAATTCAACGATTCAGTTGCAGAGACTTAACTTTGTTGTGTGAAGGGCATTTCTTGGAGTTTTTGTACCCCAACTTCCAACTCTTCCTCTGTACCCCCTCCTTCTGTACAATGCCCACCCCACAACTCTGTTGTGCACTGACACAAACTCCTTGTAAAGGGGCAACTTCTGGTTTCAATTAGTCGATACCTCCTCACCACTTTACCACCTGACCCTCTCCCAGTGGACAAAGTTTAAAACTCAAGCTAGCGACTACCAAAGTGAACCCCTCACCTGTCTTTTGGGATCAATTAGCCCTACGTTAGTTGGTTATTAATAGCTGTGGGGAGCTATTCTTGGCATCTTCTTGAGTTTTTTTTTGTTACAACCATATGGCAGCACGCTCACTTCAGATCTGCTTTTTGTTCATTCGTTAATAATTAGTAAATTCCTCTCGTCTTATTTGAGATTTGTTCATTCGCTTGATTTTGGCCACATGTGACTTCTCACTCTCAAAATGACTTTCTTTTGCTTGCTCTTACTGATTTTCTCTTAATTTAATTGAAAGAGAAGGTCAACTGAGAGTGTTTGAAGGCAGCTAAAAGAAACAACTTCTAAATAAAAAAAACGAAATCATGGCAATTACTTAAAAAAAATTTCGGTCATATTTCGTTTGTTTCTTGAGACTATTTTGTGTCGCAGCTATTTTCTGGCAATCTGCCAGGTAGTTGTTTCAATAATCAGGCTCAGCGTTATTGTTATTATACAACGTAATGATGAGCCGTTACTTAGTGAATTTATTAAGTGTTGCTACTAAAATGGTGTGATGCCTGCGTGTTGTCTCTTATAATCAATCAAATGAATGTTAAAACAACATTTGAAATCAACCGTCAAATTTTATTTTGGCAAATATTTGGTATTAGTGTCTTTTTTCAGTTTTTGTGCTCAAAAAGCAGTTATTTTGTTTATTCATACATTCTATATATTGTCAGATTATAGCTATTATTTTTTCAATTTTTTTAACGCAAAAGTTCGCTTCACCGTATTTATCCAAGAATATTTTTTTGCTCTCTCGAATGATTTAACTTTTATCTTGAGAAATGGTAGTGTGGTAAATCCCAAGGAAATGAAGTGCCTCTGTAGCTCTCAATTTTGAATATTGGTAGGTTTTGACGGTTTGTCTTTTCAGCTGCCCTCGCCTTTCTCATCGAATGCCCCCTTCGTATTGAATGCGACAGGCCTACCTAAGTATAAGGTAACTACAACTAAATGCAACCCCTCACCTGTCGTTCAAGAATAATTCGTCCAAGCGAAGTCGGTTAAATTTTTTATTCATTATTATGGTGCATGCTGTCCTTTTTGAGTGTTTAATAGCCGCACAGCGATAGCTGGGGCTATTTTTGGGCTGCTCTTGGTTTTTTTACAATTCAAAGAATTTGAATTGTATTGGGGCGCTGTCTTTTTTTTTAAGATCTGTTCACACATTTTCATGATTTTTGAAGTCAAATTGGAGTAGTGATTTTGATCACGACGAAACAGGAAATGGAGTGAAAAAGCGAGAGTTCTTGCGGCGTGAATTTTTTTGGCTCTAATTTTAAAGTAGAGTGAGAAACGGTGTTTGAACAAAAATTCGGCTTCTCGGTAGTGGTTTTTTGTTCACATGCGGCAATTTCACTCTGATTTTTACTGTTTTTTTGATTTTTTGGATCAGATTTTTTTCTAAATAGTTTTCCCAATCCATTCACAGCTCAATTCTGGACCTACTTTTTTCTTAGAATCAAAATTACATATCTTCTCACTAGTGGTTTTTTGTTCTCCCTAGCAGCATTTTGACATAGATTTTCTGTTTTTTTTTTCATTTTTTATCTGATTATTTTTAGAAATGGTTTTCCCAATTCACTCATTGTCCGTTCTAGGTCTAGTTGTTTGTTAAGTCAATGAAAATTCTTTGAATTGTACGTCAGGACTTGTCCTGCTATGTTTTTTTTATTTCGGCGTCATGATTTTTGTTACGACCATATGACGTCACAGCTACTTTTTGTTCATTCGTTCATGCAATTTTAACTGAATTGCATGTGTGACGTCATTTTTCGCTCTTAGTGGAGCTAGTTTTTTGTTCATGCGCGTGATTAAATTTTTTGTCACACTTGACTTACCTCACTCTCAAAAATGACTTCCTCACTTTGAAATTGACTTTTATTTACTTTAATTCAAAGAGATAAGGTCAAATGGGTGTGTGTCACTCTAAATGAAGGTTATTTGAGATCAGCCAATGGAGGCAACAATAACTTACAGATTCTTAATCAAAATATAACAGATCAGCCTTCAATGAAAAGACGAATTTTTTTGTTCTGTCTTTTTTACTGTTTTTTTTAGACTGCCGATCTACGAATCTATTGCGGCTATTTTCTGGCAATCTGTCAGCTATGTTTTATTTTAAACTGTAGAGAAAGATGTTGATCAGCGATTTAGCGGCTTTCTTAAAATTCTGTTTTTTCGCATAATTTTATAAAGTATTTTTTTCTAGGGTTTTACAAAGCTAAATCAATCTTCTCTCTGTAATAAAATTAATCAGGCAAATTGCGAGAATAATTGTTGCAAATGATTTTGCTGACTTTCACTTTAAATTGTTTATCTTTTCGAAGATTTTGATCAATTTTGATGATGTAATGCTCTCTCATCTAAAAAAGGCAATGATCTGATCTAGAAAAAGTAGTGTTCTGTTCTTTTTTTAAAATGAGGATTTGATTGTAAAAAGAGGTCGGTACAGAACTGAAAAAGAGAGGTGATGCTCGAGAGAAAAGTTTTAATTTGGGGAATAATAGAGAAGCGCAGCTCAGAACATGTCACTGTTAAGACTGAATAGTTACTGAATAATTTTTGAACAAGAAATGACAAGCGATAGCAGCTGCTGAATCAAGTTTTAACTGTTTATCTTCACCCAACTTTACAGCAAGCTTCTTGTTGAGCTGTTTCATAAATTTCCATTTGTGTTTAGTAGTTAAACTATTTTATTAATGAAAGTTCTGTTTTCCTTATATTGCGATGCGTGATCGAAGCTGCGTTTTGATGACTCATATTGGGGCGCTGAACGTTTTTTTGCAATTTGATTGAGTGTTTTTATTCACTCAATGTTTCATCTTTAAAACACAAAGTTTACTATTCAGTGATTAAAAATGGTAGGAATAAAGATTTCAAAGATTTGAATTTTTCGAGCACTGTTTGATTAAAAATGGCTTTTGAGCTTCTTGACATCAATCTGGTGTTGCAATGAGTTCTGCTGTACTTTCAGGTGTTGCAATGACGTCACCTCACGACTAAAGATGGCAGCTTCGGCTACTTACAGCAATCAATCGTTTCTACTATTCTTATATTTAAAAGAAAATTGCAACAATCGTAAAGAATTCAAACGCCTCACTTGACATTCGCTTTCATATTGGCTGCGCAGTGAGTTAGCAGACTAAGAAATAGGGTTATAGATAACAGGATAAGTCAAACTTGGGAAGGTGGTCAAGCTGGCTGGTTTTCTGGACCAATCGCAGCCTGCGGGCGCTAGTGTGGCGGGTGGATCAGGTGCTGGGGGAGCACCGGTGTCTTCAAATATCTGCCCCAGCTGTGGGTCGACTGAGATTGACGTTGACAGGTGCGCGCTTTTTTGTAGATAATGGGTTATGTTGTCACCATTTTTGCTCAATAGCAATGACAGTTTCTTCAAACAATTTCAGTTTTTTTTTCAAATGTGCTCGATAAGATCACAAAATTTCGTCGAAATGCTTTAAAGTTAACTGCACACCAGTCGTAATTTTTATAAATAGCACGAAATTAATGGTTGCTTTGCTTTAGACCGCTTTGTTTGGCCATAATCAATAAAATGTGCTTCAGTGAATTGGTTAATAAAGTAAACAGTTACATAGGGATGAATGACTTGAACACTTTATGAATGTATGATCATTGGGACGGACTGTTAAAACTGAAGCTTGTTGTCCAGGTGTCGTGGTAATGCGGTGTGCACGGGGTGTGGTAAGGTGTTGGAGCACAACATGATAGTGAACGATGTCGAATTCATCGAATCTGGTTCAGGAGATGCAAAGAGGGCTGTAGGACAATTTGTGGGTAAGTAATGAAGTTTGAAATAATTGAACAAAAAATCAAAAAAAAAATTTAACTGCTACAGCAATCATGCATTAAAAACGGAGGTTTTTCCGCTAAAGTTGCTATCTGAGAAATGTTATTTTAGCATATTTGAATTCCAGTATGATTGAATTTCATGTCTCAAAGATGTTCGAATCACTGAATTTTTTGACAGGCAAGTTTTTAATGCCTTCTGTGTGAAATTTCATTTGAAAAATTCTGAAAGTCCAGCAGAGTTTGTTGAACAATTTTAAGTTGAATAATTTGGGTTTGTATTTTCTTCATGTTCATCTACTGAAGAAATCTTTGCAGCTTACTTTTCGAAATGAAATCTTCGACGTACCTTCTGAGGGGTGTAGCAAAACTCTTCAGATGTGGTCAGTGGCAACAGGGAACATTTAGCGGTCCATTGTGGATCCATTCGATTGTCTCCCTTCATTGTATTTTATTCTAAAATTAATCTTTTCCTCTTGTACAGGTGTGAACCAGCGTGGAATGAAGTCCTCATTCGCTGGATTCCACCCTGGTATCCAGCAGGACTGTATGGAGCACTCGATTGAGAAGGGGAGGAAGCTGATCTACCAATTCGCACAGGTGTTGGGTATTCACGGGCATTGTGCTGAGTTGGCTCATGGCTTCTACAAGATGCTGTTAGAGAGAAAATTCCTTAGAGGTGGTCGTAGAAATGCACTAGTTGGTAAGTGATGACAAGACTCTTTTTCCTCAGCTTTTTTAATAGCCGCACAGCGATAGCTGGGGCTATTATTGGCCTTCTCTTGGTTTTTTACAATTCAAAGAATTTTTACAATTCAAAGAATTTGAATTGTATTGGGGCGCTGTCTTTTTTTTTTAAGATCTGTTCACACATTTTCATGATTTTTGAAGTCAAATTGGAGTGGTGATTTTGGTCACGCCGAAACAGGAAATGGAGCGAAAAAGCCAGTGGTTTTGCGGCGTGAATTTTTTTCGCTCTAATTTTAAAGTAGAGTGCGAAAACGGTGTTTGAACAAAAATTCGGTTTCTCGGTCGTGATTTTTTGTTCACATGCGGCAATTTCACTCTGATTTTTACTGTTTTTTCGATTTTTTGGATCGGATTTTTTTTAATGGTTTTCCCAATCCATTTATAGTCTGTTCTCGGTCTAGTTTTCTGTTTAGTCAATGAAAATTCTTTGAATTGTACGTCAGGACTTGTCCTGCTATGTTTTTTTATTTCGTCGTCATGATTTTTGTTACGACCATATGACGTCACAGCCACTTTTTGTTCATTCGTTCATGCAATTTCAACTGAAATGCATGTGTGACGTCATTTTTCGCTCTTAGTGGAGCGAGTTTTTTGTTCATGCGCGTGATTAAATTTTTGGTCACACTTGACTTACCTCACTCTCAAAAATGACTTCCTCAATTTGAAATTGACTTTTATTTACTTTAATTCAAAGAGATAAGGTCAAATGGGTGTGTGTCACTCTAAATGAAGGTTATTTGAGATCAGCTAATAGAAGCAGCAATAACTTATACAGATTTTTAATCAAAATATAACAGATCAGCCTTCAATGAAAAGACGATTTTTTTTGGTCTGTCTTTTTTAATAGCCGCACAGCGATAGCTGGGGCTATTATTGGCCTTCTCTTGGTTTTTTTTATTTCGTCGTCATGATTTTTGTTACGACCATATGACGTCACAGCCACTTTTTGTTCATTCGTTCATGCAATTTCAACTGAATTGCATGTGTGACGTCATTTTTCGCTCTTAGTGGAGCAAGTTTTTTTGTTCATGCGCGTGATTAAATTTTTGGTCACACTTGACTTACCTCACTCTCAAAAATGACTTCCTCACTTCGAAATTGACTTTTATTTACTTTAATTCAAAGAGATAAGGTCAAATGGGTGTGTGTCACTCTAAATGAAGGTTATTTGAGATCAGCTAATAGAGGCAGCAATAACTTATACAGATTTTCAATCAAAATATAACAGATCAGCCTTCAATGAAAAGACGAATTTTTTTGGTCTGTTTTTTTAGACTGCCGATCTACGAATCTATTGCGGCTATTTTCTGGCAATCTGCCAGCTATGTTTGTTTTGGCCCAAGCAGGGTGAAAGCAGAAAAGAGCCCTTTACCCTTTTTTGAATAGAACCTCCACGGTTCTCATAGTACCTTGAAATAAAATTTAGCGGGAGACGTCCTATTTGGAACGCTGTTTGCTTTATTGAATATTGTAACTACTATAGCCTCATTCATTTAAGTCCTATCTTGATTGTCCATATTGATAAATTTGTGTACTTTTTTGGTTTAAAATAGTAGGCTAGGTAATGAGCTTTTGCACATGATGGTCCGACCCCGCTCATTCTTGCGCGACATTCTTGGCTTATTTTCAACCACATGAAGCAGAGAGGGGAAAGTTTTAAACTAATTCAGAGCTAAGCTACACTATGGTACCAAAAAGCTACGTACATCCGAATCTGCCCTTAAACCGTTATTTTTGCTCAGTTGGTTTGATTTGCACTAAGGGGTGATATTTTCAATTCTTATTTCATTCTCATTTTCTCCGCATACACAGAAAAGATTTTTAATTTGCTTCGTTCGTATACTTTACCCCGCTGTTGCAATTCGAAATATACGATTTTTATGGACGAAAAACTCTGAGCTCAAAATCAAGACCTGGCACACAGCATGCATACAATCGTTACCGAAAAAGTGACAGGCTCAAGGCATCGCAAGCGACGGAGTTTTCCGAAAGAAACGGTTTAAGATTTGTCGGCGAAAGAAAAGATTCTCGAGTTCGGAGCAATTTATACTTTGCACTTTAAATCTTCGATTCTCAATTAAAGACAGACATTTATCTCAGTGTGGCTAATATTTTTTTCACTAGAGTGGACAAAATTGATCTGGACAAAGCATTTTGTTGATAAAAATACAATCAAGCTAATAGTCTCTCAAACAGAAAAGAGCCAATAAGTTTATCAAACAATAGCAAAGGACAAAAAATTTATCCTATTTTGAATTGAAATTTCAAACACTGATGTGTTTTTAGTAACAAGGCCTATTAATTATGTAGATTGGTTGAGCTTTATTCAAATTTAGATAATTTCAAGATTTTTCATTCTGAATTTATTTTTGTGAATAAAAATCTTCATTTAATTGAACGTTTGCTAACCACCATTCCTGACTATACTTAAAAGGTTTAAGAAAGACACTCTTCAAAATTTTTTAGCCATTTGTTCTCTGAACGTTTCCAGTATGGTTGAAATTAGTACTCCTATTTGACTCCAAATTGGAATCATGAAATGAAAAAAGTGAACAGTCCTTTGGATAGCATCAAATCGCAGTGAAACTACCAATCGGCTCTTTATCATATCCCGACTGTTATAAATTGTTACATATATTAATATAATTGGACAAGTAACTAAAATTGACCCAAATGGCCCCGGAAGGAACAAGACTTCCTCAAATAATATTAAATATACAAAAAAATAGGCGGAAGGGAAGTTCTGAATCGTTTTCCTAGATAGTTCAGGTTTTTGCTAGCCGTAACTGTTCTGTATGAAATTTTTGTGAGCAGGTTTTCGGGGGCAGTGTTTTTGAGGTGTGTCAGCATTTATAGCTAAAATAACTGGTTCTTTGCCAGTTTTTTTTATTAAATAAAGTGTTAATTATTAAAAAAAATCGCCCAAAAATTTGCAAAAAAAAGTGTAAATCAAAAAATTTAGCAACCGTTTGTCAAATGACAACTTGAATGAAATGCCATCATTGAGCACCTATTAACTTGGTTTAGCAAAATGAAACAAAATTTGAGCAAAAATTTCAAAAGTCAACAAAATTTGTGTTAATGTTCCGATATTCACCAAATTTTTTAAACTCGATGACTCCTCGAAAAAGAAATTTGACATATGAGTTATAGAAATATTCTACGCTTGACGGGTTTTCTGATGATGCCACTGGCTACTCTCTACGATTAGTATATCGTCCCATATTACTCAATTAAGTGGGGTCCGAACAAGTTTTCACCTTGATGAGTGCTTCAATGAGCTCATACTTTTCCTACAACCTGCCAATGTGTGTTGAAATGAATAAACCGTGCATTGCGGAGAGAATTGGCTGATCACTTGAACAGTTTTGTTCTCTTAACTTGTCTTCTTGATTTTATTACTGCATCATGTCTCATCAAAACCTTAGTATTTTGTCTTGCGCTCCACTGTTTCTGAGAGGGTCCTAAAACTGTTCAATAGACCAAAAGTCTTTTGTTTACGAATGTGATATTTTAGCCGCTGCGTGCTTATATCTGGCGTGTCGCAATGAGCAGCTGCCTCTCCTGCTGCTAGACTTCAGTGACCAGTTGGAGGAGACAGTGACCAATTTGAGTCAGATGTACATCCGGATAGCCAGAGAGCTCTGCATAAATCCACCGTCTGCTGATCCATGCATTTACGTGGAGAGGTTTTGTGAAAAGTAAGCACAACTGAGGTATTTCAATGTAGCTCAAAACTGAGGCTTTGTAATTTTGAGTGCCATAATTTTGATGGTTTGAATTCAGATAATTAATAGGCGTTAGAATTTTGGAGAATCTTGTTATTGAACGTTGTTTTGTAAAAAAAACAACTTTGGTCTCTCAATTAATCCGAATTCTCTCCGATGCTTAATGGGGATGCGCAAAATTATACGCGATTTTTTCTTTTTCCCGGTTGCTTCTATCGATGAAAATGTAGAAAGCAGTGTTTTCAACTAATCGGAATTTCTAGCTGTCATTTCGCATGGGGGGGGGGGGGGGGGGTTGGGTTCAGATAACCGTGTAAAATATGATAGAAATAGTTGATTCTACTTTGCTCATATAGATAAATGACACTGTCGAAGGTTGCCCTCGGTTCAGAAATGAACCCAATTCCTTTCCTCATTGTTTTGCTGTGCAAACTTATGAGTCTGTGTATTTATGCTTAGGTTGGATTTTGGACAAGAGACAAAAGATGTATCTATGACATCTATGCGTATTCTGTCTCGCATGAAGAGAGACTGGATTGCTGCCGGTAGAAGACCCTTTGGACTTTGCGGGGCCAGCATTTTTCTCGGTTAGTAAAAAATCCATGTGCAACAACTTAACATTTGTTTCTCTTGTGCGTTATTAATCAATCGCGGTACGACAGGGCAAAGTGAAATGTCCCCTTTGGCACTCACTTTTTTTTAGTAAAGTCTATGCTAAAATCTGATGTCTTTTGGACAGCTACACTGCGTTGTATTTTCTCATTTGTTCACCTTTTCATGGCTGATTTCTGTGCTGTAATTTCATCTAGCGGTAAGTTGCAGTTAGCATTTTGATGAACACTGTTTTTACGGACAATATATGCCAGGTAAATGATTCAAAATAATTGAGATGGGAAATGTTTTAGGTGCTAAATTGCATGGTTTTGACCGCTCACTGGTGGACATTGTGAAAGTGGTGGGCGCACAGGTGAGCACCATGACTAAAAGACTGAGGGAGTTCACGCGAACTGCTTCTAGCAAACTGACAATCGAGGAGTTCTACTTGGTAGACTTGGAGGAAGAACACGATCCGCCATCATTCCACGAAATGAAGAAGAAACGAGGCATTAACTTCCCAGAGTTCAACGAAGAAGAGTTTCAGCGGCTAGATAGTGAGATAGAACGTAATATACAACTGGACAAACAGAAGCGACGTAATGGCAAATCAAGCACGGAATCAGAAAATGATAATAGTGTAGCAAGTAACGGCCTGTATGGACTGTCAGAATCGGTTGTGGGAACTGCAATGGATCTATCACAGTACATGGGTCTTCCCAAAGATGCTTTGGCGTCTATTGACGGTGCTATAGATGGGGTTACTGACGTCATCAAAGAGGCTCTCCAAACCAGAATTGAAGCGGAGAATTCAGTGGACAATGCAGGATATATGCCTGTCACCTGTGAGAGTCTGGGAATTGATCCCTTAAATCCCGAAAGAGCAGAGGTTATTGTATTTTCTGTCAACTTGATTATTTGCCGTTTCTTGACGGAAATTTTATCCATATTTTTTCTCTTGTGACATTTAGCTCACTTTTTGCTTGTAAACAGTCCTTCGGTATTAACGGAAAAATTCTGCTTATTAAGACGCTAATAAGAGTTATGAGACAATGGAGGTGTACAACAGTTTTCCTATAGTTATTAATAGCCGCGTCCTCAATTCCAGGTGGCTATTATAGCGCCCCTAAATTTTTTTACTTCGTCTAACAGATTTTTGTTTCGTCTTACCCTGACTTCGTGGAATTGACTTTTTCAATGACTTACCTCACTAAAAAATGACTTCTGAACTCACTTACGGAACTTCAAGTTTTATGAACATTTACTTGTTGAAGGTCAATAGTGTGCATCTAAGTAGTGCCAAACATATATGCCCTAATTCTTGATTATTAGAGTCTTGAGTTTTTGATTTCGAATATTAATTTTGGGATCTTCTCCGTTTGTGCCCCCAGTACGTTATGCGACCCCCAGTTACAGAGCACGTGCCATTACATAGTAAGTCATTGTAAAAATTATTGCACGTGCATCTGAGGGGTGCAAATAATATGCGCCCACTAAGCTGAGGGGGCACAAACCGAAAGGATCCTAAATTTGAAAAGCTCTTTTAGGGCTTTCTCCTTAGAGCTTTTGTATCTCATAAAAATGACAGTCCAAAGCTAACCCCAAAAGTCTAGTGGTCTATTAAAGGACTGGTGGTCGATCTGTCTATCTAATCTCTTTAGTTGTTTCAGTTCATGGAAGGCCCCAAGCGTCTATCGCGGCTATTTTCCGGCAATCTGCCGGCTATGTTTATTACTAGCCGCCGTCAGCCTCTCAAGCGGTTATTATTTAGGCGCTCTCCTTTTTTTTACAATTCAATGAATTTGAATTGTTTTGGGGCGCTGTCTTTTTTTAAGATCTGTTCACACATTTTCATGATTTTTAAAGTCAAATTGGAGTAGTGATTTTGGTCACGCCGAAACAGGAAGTGGAGCGAAAATGCGTGTGGTTTTGGGGCGTGAAATTTTTTCGCCCAAATTTTAAAGTAGAGTGAGAAAACCGTGTTTGAACAAAAATCCGCTTTCTCGATAGTGGTTTTTTTGTTCACATGCGGCAATTTTGCTCTGGTTTTTGCTGTTTTTTCGATTTTTTGGATCGGATTTTTTTTTTCCAAAGGGTTTTCCCAATGTATTGATAGTTCATTCGGGGCCTAGTTTTCTGTTTGAACCAAATCTTCATTTCTCGCTAGTGGTTTTTTGTTCTCATGCGGCATTTTGACAGTGATTTTCTGTTTTTATTTTTTATATGATTTTTTTTTAGAAATGGTGTCCCCAATTCACCCATAGTTCGTTCTAGGTCTAGTTTTTTAATCAATGGTCATTGAGAATTAGGTTTGCAAAGTTCATTAGAGTGTTTGCTAGCTGACATTAGTATTAGGCTTATTAGCTTTCAGTTTAGAAGCTGAATGAAGTAGTTTTAGAATTCAACCGGAACTGCACGCCGAATTAGATAGAACACTTTTTGACACTGAAAAAAATATTAAAAGTTTGGTCAATTTTATCTCTTTTTTTGTCATTTTCTGTTTCAATCCTGATGTGCATCAGGCGCGTCAACGGCGGCTATTTTCCTACAATCAGCCGGCTATGTTTTTACCTGCAAGCGTTAACTTAATTTATTCGTAGCGTCGTTGATAAATGAAATGCTCGTTGATATGCTCACACTTCTAGCGTTAAAAAGATATGAATTTAGATTGTATTCATGTTTTAGAGCAAGGTAGAGATTAACGGGAGTTCAAGTTCAGTCGGTTTGAATGGCATCTCTGCAGAGGACAAGGATGTAAGCGAGATCGGAAGTGTTGCATCTGGTGATGCTCCTGTTGTAGTCGAGGAGCTCTTCATTGATGACTTAGATGACAAGGAAATGGATTCTTATATTCTCACCCCTGAGGAATCACAAAGGTTAACTAACATTGATCATATAGTCACAAACAAAACGGTGGTAAACTGCGTCCGCTTATGCTAAGGTAGCTCATGGTATATGCATCTGATGATATTTGTGCCTATTTTTTTCCGATTTCTTGGACATGAGATTTTTTTTGTTAAAAGATACTTGCCAAGCTAATTTATTGTAGCAGGAATTGATTGTCTTTAGTGCGTATTGGAATAGTTTTTACTGCTTAAAATGAAAACTAATCATGAAGACAATTTGGAGCTATTTTTGGCCTTTCAGATTTTTAGTAATTTAGATTTTTTTAATGTTTAATGTTTAAGTTATTTATTTTGTCAGAGTCCGTACTGTAATCGTTAGTTGACGTTTGGGTCTGCAATGCCTTTCAGACGGGGTATTTTAGTTCGCTGCTTTTGAAGAGGTTTTTTAATAGCCGCACAGCGATAGCTGGGGCCATTATTGGCCTTCTCGTGGTTTTTTACAATTCAAAGAATTTGAATTGTATTGGGGCGCTGTGTTTTTTTAAGATGTGTTCACACATTTTTCAATGACTGATCTTTCAAAACGGGATAAACAGGTAAAGCCCAGCGGGCATTAAGTTTCATTAGAGGCGCATAGTGGACGTTAGTAGTCCTTCAAGTGCTTAGATTGTTGCAGCTGCTGGGATGGCCTCAGTTCAAGGTTAAAAGGTCATTTTTAGGAGTTTTTGGGCTCAAATTGGTGCAATTTTCGTGTTTTTTTGCGATTTTTATGACCATTTTATAAGCTATATGTTTTGGTACTACAAACACAAACACACAAAATGATACTAAGTTTTGCAATTTAAAGTTTTTTGAAAATTTTTGTCATTTTTTGCTTTTTCCCAGCTTCAGGGGCCAGGGATAATAGGGCACTGTATAGTTTCTAGTAATAATGAATTGATTTTTAAAATTTTATTGTCTCGAATTTTAGCATTTTTTTAATAAAGGTTGCAATTTATTTGAGGTTTCCTAAAGTTTTTGTCAATTTTTGATATTTGTCAATAGTTTTTTGATGTCCTGTATACTTTGAAATTTGTGTTTTTTATATTCTATATTGCTCTCTGCTTGTAAATCAACTTCTCAACAATCAGTTGGGTCTTGTAATTTGTTGCTGCCTAACCTTTCAGTACACAGGGCATTGAAGTTGGCTACATTTATTGTCTGAGAAAGGCTTACATTTTCAACTATTCGCTTGCCCTTTTGTTTTATCTCGATCAAATTTTGTATCAAGTTTTTTTTGGGTCATTATAGCTGTAAGCTGAGCGGAGCTATATTGCGGTGCTCTTGGGTTTTTTTTACAATTCAGACGATTTGAATTGTATTGGGGTGCTGTGTTTTTTTAAGATGTTTCAACAAAATGATACAAATTTTTGCAATTTTTCCAGTTTTTTTTTGAAAATTTTTGGTTTTTTTCCAGCCTCAGGGGCTAGGGATTCTCCTTTAAAGTTTGATAATAGGGCACTGCATAGTTTCTAATGATTTTCATGTCTCGAATTATAGCATTTTTTGATGAAATCTACTTTAGTTTTCCTAAAATGTTTCTAGTTTTTTAGTTTTCCTAAAATGTTTCAATTTTTGATATTTGTCCATTCTCAAGTGCCAGGAAACCTATTCCACGGTCTGAAAAAAATTACTGCATCTTCGTTAGTTTCAATGGATTTGTTTTCAACAATTTAACCTTTCGAATTTTGAAAATTTTCTTATAAAAATTGCAAGTTTTTTAAGTTTTTTTCAAAACATTTGTCTTTTATTCAGTTTTTCGGATCTTTTCGTCAATTGCCCCCCTTTCTGCAAAAGGGGGGCTATTCTTGAATAGATTTTAAGCGAGTAATTTTTTAAACCATCAGAGACGACTAATAACTTTCCGTGTATGCTCATACTGTGTTAAACTGGATAGAATAAAATGCGCCATGTTAGGGTAATTAGCCGAATTGGAATACAAAGCAAAAAGAATCTCCGACTGGCGGGTTGGTGGGCGCGCGCCGCGGCTTCGCCGCGATAACCGACCCGCAATTTCTGGATTACATCCCACAGCGCATGAGAGGAGTGGCGGTGAACAGCGGTCCGCAATTGCACTTAACTGATTTTCGGCTATCTAAACTGTAGGCCAAATAATATTGTGGTAAAGCATAGCACAAAAGGGGTGGCGATTCTCTACTAGTTACCAAGTGGGGGGGGGGGGGGCAATAGTTGAAAAGATCCAGTTTTTCTTGCCTGAGTAGGCAGATAACCTCATACAGGGTTTGATAGTATGTTATTAGATAGTTACTATGGGGGTAATTGGATGGTTTTCTACATTTAAATAGAACGAATTTGTTTTTTGAAATTTGAAATTTTTGCCTTTAGATCTTTGAACCAATTAATTTTTTAAGGCTTGCAATTGGTTTACTGGATAGCCTCTTGAGACATTAGAATCATTTCTGAAGAAATTATTCTTAAGATATTAATATGACGATTTTCAGCAACATTCCAATAAAATTTCAATTGATATCATTTTTTTAAATTTTGAAAATTTTCGAGTTAATCGATCTTCAAGGGCCTATAAATTTTTTCAGGCCTTGCTGATTTAATGCTGCACCATTGTCAGAAACAAAATTTGGTTTCAAACACATTTTTGAAATAGATTTTTTTAAAGGGATCAAATTTTGCCTTAGGGGTAAAAGCTTCAAAATTTTATGAATGATTATATATTTGTTCAGTTTGTTTGTTTGCTTCTCAATTTTTTGAGATGATTTTGTTTGTGTTTTGGCTGGCATCGTTGAATTGATCTGCTGGACAGGTAGAGGAATTCGAAGTTTTTCATTCAGTTCTTTGAATTCTGTTTCAGGACTTGTCCTGCTATGTTTTTTTATTTCGTCGTTTCGATTTTTGTTACGACAATATGACGTCACAACCACTTCAAATCTGCTTTTCGTTCATTCGTTCATGCAATTTTAACTGAAGTGCGTGTTTGATGTCATTTTTCGTTTTTAATGGAGCAAGTTTTTTTCATTCGCGTGATTAAAATTTCGGTCACACTTGACTTACCTCACTCTCAAAAATGACTTCCTCTCTTCGAAATTGACTTTATTTACTTTAATACAAAGCGATAAGGTCGAATGGGTGTGTGTCACTCTAAATGAAGGTTATTTGAGAGCAGCTAATAGAGGCACCAAAATTTATACTGATTTTTAATCAAAATATAACATATCAGCCTTCAGAGAAGAATTTTTTTGGTCTGTCTTTTTTACTGTTTTTTGGGACTACAGATCTACGAAGCAATTGCGGCTAGTTTCTGGCAATCTGCCAGCTATGTTCTAGATTTTAGATCTTTTTTACTGTTTCTGAAGTTTTCTGTCGTTGTATAGTTTGATCTATCCATTCTGACGTAAACTTTTCGTTGGATCTTTATATTCAATATTGTTTTTTTGGCCTTTTTTCCACATTTAGTTTTTTTCGCTCAATTTTTTAAAGTCTGTTGGCCTGAATAGCCCTCAAACGAAGTTTGTAGCAATTTTTTTATTCCTGATATTCTTAATGCGATTTTTTGTATGACTGTCTTGTCTTCTGATCGTTTGTATTTTGGTCCTCAGAAACGAGATAAACTTTTGAAAGCCGAGGACATTTAGTTTTTTTACAATTGTCCTGGAACTCTTCTGGTCGTCAAGGGAAGCCGGAAATTAAAGATGCAATGGGAAATTTTTGAGTACACATTGACCCTCATATTCATCCCCGTGTGCACCTAGTTAGGCAAGCTTAATTGAACCACGTTTTCTCTACAACCAGCAACCTATCATTGTCTGCTCGACTTTTTTCTAGGCTTTAATGTTTCTGCTTTGTCTTTTTTGAAGCCAGAAGTTGTATAATTTCAAATGATAGCTACTAAATTTTTTGGAAAAAAATATCCATAATGCGATTTATGGAAATTATAGTCGAATGGGTCCGTTATTTGGGGCTGAAGCACAAAGTTCAGAGCTCGATCAATTTTCTAAAACGTAGATCATCATGGTCTTGTTTTTAATCTAAGCGCGTGACTGAATTATTATGTTCTAGGTGATTTGCCATTTACTTTCCTGTTTGAAATACGAAAAATACCGTGAATTAAGTTTTTCGAACAGAATTTCATTTTCTAATCTCTTCCGAATTCTTCTGACTATGTTTTTATTAGCCGCTGTCAGCCTCTCAGCGGCTATTGTTTTGACGTTCTTTTTATCAACTCAAAGAATATGTGTTATTGGTGCGTTGCATTTTTACGATTCGAAGAGGAGTTATGGCTATCTATATTTTTTCTAATCGGTGACTTCTTTTTTCACAGGATGAAAACTCAAATACCATAGTTAAACAAGTGTTTAGGTCAAACTGCTGTTCATAATGTAATCATTAGTTGACGTTCGGGTCTGCAATGCCTTTGATACCAGTTGTTCTAGTTCGCTGCTTTTGAAGTCGTTTTTCTTCTAGAATTTAGATTACTTTTTGAGTGTTTGAAGTTTTCCTCTCGTTGTGTAGTTTTATCTATCTTTTTTTAGTTGTCTTCCGACCGTCGTGTATCCAGGACTGCAGCTGCGCTTTGTTGCAGAAAAGTGAGAAATAAACTTTTCGTTGGATCTTTATATTCAACATTGTTTTTTTGCCTTTTTTTCCGCATTTATTACTTTTCGCTGAATTTTTTAAAGTTGCTAATGGCCTTAATAGCTCTCAAACAAACTTTGTAGCAATAATATTAGTCCTGATTGTCTTCTTTATGCGATTTTTCGTATGACTGTTTTTCTGACCATTTGTCTCTTGGTCCTCAGAAACGAGGTGAACTTTTAAAATCCGAAGACATTTAGTTGCTGTACAATCGTCCTGGAACTTTTCTGGTCTTCAAGGAAAGCAGGAAATACCGCTGCAAAGGGAAAATTTTTGAGTACACATCGACCCTCATGTTCATCCCCGCCTGCACCTATTTAGGCAAGCCTAATTGAACCACATTTTCTCTACAACCAGCCGCTTATCGTTTGCTCGGCTTTTGTCTAAGCTATAATGTTACTGCTTTGTCTTTTTTGAAGCCAGAAGTTGGCTAATTTCAAATGGTATCTACTGGAATTTTGGAGAAAATGTAGCCATAATGCGATTTATGGAAATTATAGTCGAATCGGTCCATTATTTGGGGCCGAGGCACAAAGCTCACAGCTTGATCAATTTTCTTAAACGTAGATGCTATTGGTCTTGTTTCTAATCTAAGCGCGTGACTGAATTATTTTGTTCCAGCAGATTTGCCATCTAATTGTTTGAAATAAAAAATACCGTGAGTTAAGTTTGTCGAACAAGTTTTCTGGTCTTCAAGGGAATCAAGAAATTAACGCTGCAAAGAGAAAATTTTTGAGGACACATTGACCCTCATATTCATCCCCTCCTGCACCTAGTTAGGCAAGCCTAATTGAACCACGTTTTCTCTATAACCAGCCGCTTATCGTTTGCTCGGCTTTTGTTTAAGCTATAATGTTTCTGCTTTGTCTTTTTTGAAGCCAGAAGTTGGCTAATTTCAAATGGTATCTACTGGAATTTTGGAGAAAATGTAGCCATAATGCGATTTATGGAAGTTATAGTCGAATCGGTCCATTATTTGGGGCTGAAGCACTAAGTTCACAGCTTGATCAATTTTCTTAAACGTAGATGCTCTTGGTCTTGTTTTTAATCTAAGCGGGTGACTGAATCATCATGTTCCAACAGATTTGCCATTTATTTTTTTGTTTGAAATTAAAAAATGCTGTGAATTGAATTTGTCGAACAGAACAAATCATCTTCCAATCTTTTCCGATTTCGTCTGACTATGTTTTTAATAGCAGCCGTCAGCCTCTCAGCGGCTATTGTTTTGGCGTTCTCTTTTTTTACAATTCAAAGAATATGTATTTTTGGGGCGTTGTATTTTACGATTTTTATCTGGATATTTCTATATTTTTGTAATCAGTAACTTCTCTTTTCACAGGATGCAAAGTCAATTGCCATAGGTGAACAAGTGTTTAGGCCAAACTGCTGAATAAAGTTGTTTTTGTTCCTGTATTTTTCTTAGAGAGAGCGAGAAAATTAAGTGCGAAAAAGTTCTGACTAAGCGATTGATATTTTTTGATCACGTGTGGCTTTTTCATGGTTGTTTCTTTTTAAATTTTCACTCTAACTATTCTGCCAAAACGGTTTCTCTCAATCATTTGGCTAGCAATAGTTTGATTGGAAGCATTTTTTGACATCTGAGGCAAAGATTAGACTTTTAGATGGTTTTTTGAGCTATTTTTTTCCATTGTGCCCTGTTGAACGCATTTTAGCACTTTTCGCAATCTTCAATGTTTTTATGGCAGTTGTGGTCTTTGTTTGGTTGAGGTTAGTTGGTTCAGTATTTGATCATCTATTGATTTTATTGATTTTGATTTTAGTTGCCTTCGTCAGAAAGGAGAAATTTTTATCAATTTTTCATTTTCGTCATTTTCGAAAAATTTTTTGTTTTTCTTCTAATATTGAGCTTTTTGCAGTAGTTTTTGTTGTCCCCTAATTAATTGAGAGTGGTTTGGTAGGTGCTGTTACTAATGGACGACAGGTCAAGTTTATATTGCGCAGTTTTTTCTAATATAATAAATAAAATAGTGTTGTAATTTTTTCATGTTGGTTGTTTGCTTCTTTAATTGTTTGTTAGCGGGTGTCTGAAAGGCATTGGTCGATCTCCAGTTGAGCAGGAAACAAAAGAATTGTCTCAGAATAAAATGCGGGAATCAACAGTTGGCATTTTTTTGGAAATTTTGTAAACCCTAAGTTTTGTTGTTTCTTTGTTGTCGGGTTTCCTCTTATACACAGTTTGTGGTTTTTGTTCCAATTGGTTGTCTTTCATCGAACGACAAGAGTTTTAATAGCATGTTTGTTCTTACCAGTGTTTGTTTCGGGGTGGCAAGTTGTGACGGCATTTTTTGATTTCTTTATGTCATATATTAACAGATTTGATTGTTCTCACGTTAGGGTTACTCTTGTGTTTCAAAATAACGACCGTAAATAAATAGAAACTATTTTTACTGAGAAGAATGGCCGTAAGTGAATATCTAGTTCGAATTGGCTCCGGAAACTTCCGGCTGTTTTTTTTTATGGATTCTTCACACATTTTCTTAATTTTTGAAGTTCAAATGATGATTTTGGTCACGCCGAAAAGGGAAGTGAAGCGAAGCGAAGCAAGTGGTTTTGCGCCGTGAAATTTTTTTGCCCTTATTTCAACGTAGAGTTAGAAAACGATGTTTGGAAAAAAAATCTCGCTAGTGGTTTTTTTCGCATGCTGCATTTTAACAAATTTTTAATATTTTCGATTTTTTGGATCTGATTTTATTCTAAATGGTTTTCCTAACCCATTCGTCATTTCTAGGGCTAAAAGAAACAGGACAAACAGATAAAGCCCGGTCATTAAGTCATAGTGCGTTAGGTTATCAAAGTTCATAAGAGCGATTGCTAGCTGACATCAGTATTAAGCTTAATAGATTTCAGTTTAGAAGCTGAATTATGTATAATTTAAGAATCTAAATGAAGCTGCACACCGAATGAGAACAGTATTGAAACTTCGAACAATAGTTTTTCAATTTCTATCTTATATCTTTTTTTGTCAATCTCGATGTGCGTCAACGGCGGCCGTTTTCCGGCAATCTGTGGAATGTTTAATTTTGAAATTTCCCACAGCTAATATGAAAATAATCATTTCCTTAACCGAAATTCAATTGTCGGATTTTGGCGACAATTGAAACAAGCTTTGAAGCTCGATTAGAACCGCTTGAGCAAAATCAACACCAAATAGAAAATTTTTATTTAAAACGTGCTCACATTCTTATTTGTTCCGACTCCACTGTAGTGGGAGGGAGTAACTTTATACTCAATTTTTATTTAAAGCAACATATAAAGTTGCTTTCAACTCAAAATGGAGGAGATCTGTTTTCCTCTTTTGTCTTAAGCAGCGTTTCTCCTGTCTCTTATTTCTTTAGATCTTTTTCAGTACCCCAGGCACAACGCCACGGTACCCGCAGTAGGTGGTTCAGACGCCAGTGTTTTAATTTTCGTCCACGCATAAAAACTGAACCGAAGTGACTTTTTTGTAGAGCGTATTATACAGCGTGCTTCAACAGTTGTCATCCAGTACATTATTGAGAACGAATGTTGGTTCGGATGCGATGAGAAATTGCTGCAATTATAACTATTTTTGCTTTCAGGAAAGCGATATTGTGGACTGCGACCTATGGCCGCTACATGGAAATGAGAGCAGCCAAATTGAAACTAAAAGAGGAGGAAAAACAGAGGAATGCTGATGGCAACAAGAAGAAAAGGGCAAGCAAACCCAAGTCAGAGGTGAGATCTTCTGATAGTTTTGAAATTTAACGATGTTATTTTTTAGGTTTCTGGATAAAAGGACACCCTAGAGATGGCCTGTATACTTTGAACTTTGTTTTTTTTATATGCTATATTGTTCTTTGTTTGCAAATCAACTTCTCAGCAATCAGTCGTGTCTTGCAATTTGTTGCTGCCTAACCTTTCAGTACACTGGGCCTTGGAGTTGGCTACATAATTGTCTGAGAAAGGCATACATTTTCAACTATTCTCTTGCCTTTTTGTGTTGTATCTCGAGAGCTGCGAAGCTGTAAGCTGAGCGGAGCTATATTGCGGTGCTCTTGGTTTTTTTTTTACAGTTCAAAGAATTTGAATTGTATTGGGGCCCTGTGTTTTTTTAAGATGTTTCAACGAAATGATACAAATTTTTGCAATTTTTCGTTTTTGAAAATTTTTGTTTTTTCCAGCCTCAGGGGCCAGAGATTCTCCTTTAAAGTTTGATAATAGGGCGCTGCATAGTTTCTAGTTATGATTTTAATATCTCGAATTTTACCATTTTTTGATGAAATCTGCTTTAGTTTTCCTAAAATGTTTCTAGTTTTTTAGTTTTCCTAAAATGTTTCTCAATTTTTGATATTTGTCCATTCTCAAGTGCCAGAAAAACTATTCCATGGTCTGATAAAAAGTTACTGCATGGTTGTTAGTGTCAATGGAATTGTTTTCAACAGTTTAACGTTTCGAAATTTAGAAATTTTTTCACAAATTTTGCAATAAAGTTTTTCTTGCCTCAGTAGTCAGGTAACCTCTTCCAGGGTTTGATAGTATGGCATTCAATAGTTGCCAGGGCGCAATGGAATGGTTTTCATCATTTTAATTTAACGAATTTCTAGTTTTTGAAATTTGAAATTTTTAAAATTTTTTGCCAATCGATCTTAGAGCCGATTTATTTTTTTAAGGCTTAGAATAGTGTTACTGGATAGCCCCTAGAGACACAGAAATGATTCCGAAGATAATAATATCACGATTTTCAGCAAGATTTGGTTACAATTTGCAATTGATTTCATTTAAATTTTCTTTCGTTTTCAGAGTTAATCGATCTTCCAGGGCCACTAATTTTTTTTCAGCTCTTGCAAATTTAGTATTGCAGCGATTTCAAAGACAAAAATTGGTTTTTAACGTATTTTTGAAATAGCTATATTTAAAGGGATCAAACTTTGACTTCGGAGTAAAACTCCAAGAGTTTTAGCAATGAGTGTATTTCTGTTTGATTGTTTCTGTTTCAACTTTTTGAGATGCTTTTGTTTATCTTTTGGCTGGCATTGTTCAATTGATCCGCTGGTCAGTCAGAGTACTTCTAACTTTCCATTCAATTCTTTGGATTGTATTTCAGGACCTGTCCTGCTATGTTTTTTTGTTTCGTCGTCTGACGCTCTTTTTTGTTTTTCATTTGTTCACAAAGCAAAGGTGAAAAGTCAAATTTTCTGAATGACTTCTCACTCTCACTAACGGCGTTTGCGCGCGTGACGTCATTCTTTTTCTAGCAAAGGTTTTGAGATCATTTGCTTGATCATACGTGGCTCGTACATTAGATCGTACATAAGATTTTGAGCATACGTGACTTATCTCACTTAAAAAATTGACTTTTGCACTTTCAATTTTAAGTTTAATTTGAAATAGTTTATGGTCAAAGGAATTTATATGCGAAGTAAAGGTCCCTAATAAAAGACTTCTGCGGAATGAATGCTCACAAGCTTTATTAAATTATCGTTGAATGTTATTTACCTAGCTTTTTGAGCAGTGCGGATTTTTATTTTCAATTTAGATCTGTATCTGTTTTTATCTCTATTATGCGGCACGCAATTCTATTCTTTCGCAGCTATTCCGGCAATCTGCCGGTTATGTTTACATTTCTTTTGTTTCGGTATTTCAATAATTTATTTTGAAAAATTGCTAGTACTTTTGAATTAACATTTGTTATTTGCTGTCCTACGAAATGTGGAAATTTTCCAACTACTTCTGATCCTTTTCCGGGCAATTTTTTTTGTGACTTGTTTTTTTATTCTGCTAAACTGAAATTTCCTGCTAAACTGGATTGATTGCTTTACGAAATATTCTTTTACAATTGACTTGATTAGATGCCGTCGGCTTCTCATGGGCTATTATTAAGGCGCTCTCATTTATTTATAGCTGCGAAGCTGTAAGCTGAGCGTAGCTATATTGCGGTGCTCTTGGTTTTTTTTAGTTTCGTCGCTCTTTTTTCGTTTTACATTTGTTCACACAGCAAAGCTGAAAAAGTCAAATTTTCTCAATGACTTCTTCCTCTCACTAACGGCGTTTGCGCGCGTGACGTCATTCTTTTTCTAGCAAAGGTTTTGAGATCATTTGCTTGATCATACGTGGCTCGTACATTAGATCGTACATAAGATTTTGAGCATACGTGACTTATCTCACTTAAAAAATTGACTTTTGCACTTTCAATTTTAAGTTTAATTTGAAATAGTTTATGGTCAAAGGAATTTATATGCGAAGTAAAGGTCCCTAATAAAAGACTTCTGCGGAATGAATGCTCACAAGCTTTATTAAATTATCGTTGAATGTTATTTACCTAGCTTTTTGAGCAGTGCGGATTTTTATTTTCAATTTAGATCTGTATCTGTTTTTATCTCTATTATGCGGCACGCAATTCTATTCTTTCGCAGCTATTCCGGCAATCTGCCGGTTATGTTTACATTTCTTTTGTTTCGGTATTTCAATAATTTATTTTGAAAAATTGCTAGTACTTTTGAATTAACATTTGTTATTTGCTGTCCTACGAAATGTGGAAATTTTCCAACTACTTCTGATCCTTTTCCGGGCAATTTTTTTTGTGACTTGTTTTTTTATTCTGCTAAACTGAAATTTCCTGCTAAACTGGATTGATTGCTTTACGAAATATTCTTTTACAATTGACTTGATTAGATGCCGTCGGCTTCTCATGGGCTATTATTAAGGCGCTCTCATTTATTTATAGCTGCGAAGCTGTAAGCTGAGCGTAGCTATATTGCGGTGCTCTTGGTTTTTTTTAGTTTCGTCGCTCTTTTTTCGTTTTACATTTGTTCACACAGCAAAGCTGAAAAAGTCAAATTTTCTGAATGACTTCTTCCTCTCACTAACGGCATTTGCGCGCGTGACGTCATTTCTCACTCGCTTTTGCAAAAGTTTTTAGGTTATTTGCGTGATTAGATTTTGATCATACGTGACTTACCTCACTCAATAAAATGACTTCTGCACTTGAAAACTTAAGTTTAATTTGAATTTGTTTAGGGTCAAAGGAACTCATATGTGCATTAACGGTCCCTATTAAGAGGATTCTGTGGAATGAATTTTAACAAGCTTTATTAGTTTATCGCTGAATGTTTTTTGAGCGGAGTCAATTTTTTTTCAATTTAGATCTGTATCTGTTTTTATCTCTATTATGCGGCACGCAATTCTATTCTTTCGCAGCTATTCCGGCAATCTGCCGGTTATGTTTACATTTCTTTTGTTTCGGTATTTCAATAATTTATTTTGAAAAATTGCTAGTACTTTTGAATTAACATTTGTTATTTGCTGTCCTACGAAATGTGGAAATTTTCCAACTACTTCTGATCCTTTTCCGGGCAATTTTTTTTTGTGACTTGTTTTTTTATTCTGCTAAACTGAAATTTCCTGCTAAACTGGATTGATTGCTTTACGAAATATTCTTTTACAATTGACTTGATTAGATGCCGTCGGCTTCTCATGGGCTATTATTAAGGCGCTCTCATTTATTTATAGCTGCGAAGCTGTAAGCTGAGCGTAGCTATATTGCGGTGCTCTTGGTTTTTTTTTAGTTTCGTCGCTCTTTTTTCGTTTTACATTTGTTCACACAGCAAAGCTGAAAAAGTCAAATTTTCTGAATGACTTCTTCCTCTCACTAACGGCATTTGCGCGCGTGACGTCATTTCTCACTCGCTTTAGCAAAAGTTTTTAGGTTATTTGCGTGATTAGATTTTGATCATACGTGACTTACCTCACTCAATAAAATGACTTCTGCACTTGAAAACTTAAGTTTAATTTGAATTTGTTTAGGGTCAAAGGAACTCATATGTGCATTAACGGTCCCTATTAAGAGGATTCTGTGGAATGAATTTTAACAAGCTTTATTAGTTTATCGCTGAATGTTTTTTAGCCTAGTTTTTTGAGCGGCCTCGATTTTTTTTCAATTTAGATCTGTATCGATTTCTATCTCTATTATATGCCGCGCAGGTCTGTTCTTTTGCAGCTATTCCGGCAATCTGCCGGCTATGTTCTTACAATTTAAAGACTTTGAATTGTATTTAGGCGCTGTCTTTTTTACTACTCGAAAATTTGTTTTTGTCTTTTTTATTAACGACTCAAAGAGGCGTTATGCTTTTGCTGTGAGCGATCAAAAAACCTGAAAATTAGGGAATTAATACTTTGAAAAGCTATTTCAGTGATCAAATTCGAAGAGTGGAGAAACGAGAGTGGTTATTTTGGTCACACCGTTCAGGCCGTAAGTGCCTCGTGCAGCCAAAGACCCAGCTGTTGCCCCTCCCCCTGTGCGCTCACATCACGCCCCTTCAAATAAGCTGAAGATAGCCTCACTAAATTGTGGCTAGCTACTGACGAAGCCAACCGGTCATTTTAGAGCAATTCGCTCGACGTTTGTCGTTTGTTTTTCTCCTTCTTTTCGAAAATAGAAATTTTTGTGTGGTGCTCATTAAAACTTGTGCATGAGACAAGGTTTTTTGTTTCTTTATGTATTTATACTCCATGAAAAATAAATTAAATTTTCCAAATTTTTCATGTTTATTTGGGCGAAAATTTTGTTGTTTTCTCTGCATTGATGCGTTCTGCAGAGAGATATTAAATATTTGAAAAGTAAGTTCTTTCGGAGATACAACTTTGAGCCGTTTCGACAATACTTCCGGCTGTTTTTTCAAGATTTTTTCCACATTTTCATGATTTTTGAAGTCAAATTGGAGAAGTGATTGTGGTCACGCCGAAAAAGGAAGTGGAGCGAAAAAGCGAATGATTTTGCGACGTGAGTTTTTTTCCGCTCGACTTTTCAAGAAGAGTGAGAAAACTGTAATTGAAAAAAATGCTTTCTCTTTGTTATTTTCTGTTCGTGCTGCAATCCGTCTTCTTTTTTCTTTTTTATTTTTTTAATCGGATATTTTTTTGAAATGGTTTTTTAAATCCATTCAAAGGCCCTTCGAGGTCTGGTTTTTGTTTAGTTAATGAGAATCCCTTGAATTGTAGGCCAGGACTTGTTCTGCTATTTTTACAATTCAAATAATTTGAATTGTATTGGGGCGCTGTCTTTTTTTAAGATCTGTTTACACATTTTCTTGATTTTTGAGTCCAAATTGTAGTGATTTTGGTCACGCCGAAACAGGAAGTGGAGCGAAAAAGGCAAGTGGTTTTGGGGCGTGAAATTTTTTCGCCCTAATTTTAAAGTAGAGTGAGAAAACGGTGTTTGAACAAAAATTCGCCTTCTTGCTACTGTTTTTTTTTGTTTACATGCGGCAATTTCACTCTGATTTTACTGATTTTTCGATTTTTTGGATTAGATTTTTTTTCTCAATGGTTTTCCAAATCCATTCATAGTTCATTCTAGTCCTAGTTTTTTTGTTTCAACCAAATTTCCATTTCTCGCTAGTGGTTTTTGTCCACATGCGGCATTTTGACATTGATTTTCTGTTTTATCTTATTTTTCGAGAAATAGTTTTCCCAATTCACTAAAAGTTCGATTTAGGTCTTGTTTTTTGTTAAGTCAATGAAAATTTTTTGAATTGTACGTCAGGACTTTTCCTGCTTTGTTTTTAGTTTCGTTTTACCTTCTGATCACGTTTTTCGTTTTACTTGAGTCACGATTTTCACCCTTAACTTCTGACTTACCTCACTCAATGGTTCAACTAAATGGAATATAATTTTTTTCACGCAAAGTAGTGAACACGGCCAATGTCAAACGAGCAAAATCGAAAAGAACGAGATAAAGCCAGGTCATAGTGCAGTAGGTTATCAAAGTTCATTAGAGCGATTGCTAGCTGACATTGAGCTTGATAGCTTTCAGTTTAGAAGCTGAATTAAGTATAGTTTTAGAATCTAATTGAAACTGCACATCGAATTAGAATAATTTTGAAACTTAGAAAAAATTCTGTCAATTTCCATCTTTTTGTTTCAATCCCGATATGCGTCAACGTCGGCTATTTTAGGCAATATGACGGCTACGTTTCAGATTTTATCCTCTGTCTGGTAACTCTTTAACGGAATATGTTTCAAGTCATACTAAGCGTTTGATAGTAACTTTAATAATTCTTAACAATACGACAGTGACTTAGTTATGCTTTTGCAGTGAGCGATCAAAAACCAGAAAATTAGGGAATTAATAGTTTGAAAAGCTGTTTCAGTGATCAAATTCGAAGAGTGGAGAAACGAGAGTGGTTATTTTGTTCAGTGTTCAGGCCGTAAGTGCCCCGTGCAGCCAAAGAACCACCTGTTGTTCCTCGCCCACATCACGCCCCTTCAATTAAGCTAAAGCTAGCCTCACTAAACTGTGGCTAACGACTGACAAAGCCAACCGCTCGCCGGTCGTTCGAGCAATTCGCGCGACGTTTGTCGGTTGTTTTTCTGCTTCTTTTCGCAAATAAAAATTTTTGTGTGGTGCTTATTAAAACTTGTGCATGAGACAAGATTTTTTGTTTCTTTGTGTATTTGTACTCCATGAAAAATAAATTAAATTTTCCTAATTTTTCATGTTTATTTGGTTGAAAATTTTGTTGTTTTCTCTGCATTGATGCGTTCTGCAGACAGATATTAAATATTTGAAAATTCAGTTCTTTCGGGGATACAACTTTGAGCCGTTTCGGCAATACTTACGGCTGTTTTAAGATTTTTTTCACATTTTCATGATTTTTGAAGTCGAATTGGAGAAGTGGTTGTGGTCACGCCGCAAAAAGAAGTGGAGCGAAAAAGCGATTGGTTTTGCGGCGTGAGTTTTTTCCGCTCGAATTTTCAAGAACTGTGAGAAAACTGTTTTTGAAAAAATTACTTTCTCTGTGTGATTTTCTGTTCACGTGCTGCAATTCCTCTTTTTTTGTTTGCAGTTTATTTTTTAATCGGATTTTTTTCGAAATTGTTTTTTAAATCCATTCTAAGTCCCTTCGAGGTCTGGTTTTTGTTTAGTTAGTGAAAATCCTTTGAATTGTAGGCCAGGACTTCTGCTATTTTTACGATTCAAAGAATTTGAATTGTATTGGGGCGCTGTCGTTCTTTTTAAGATCTGTTCCCACATTTTCATGATTTTTGAAGTCAAATTGGAGTGGTGATTTGGTCACGCCGAAACAGGAAGTGGAGCGAAAAAGCAAGTGGTTTTGGGGCGTGAAATTTTTTCGCCCTAATTTTAAAATAGAGTGAGAAAACGGTGTTTGAACAAAAATTCGCTTCCTTGCTACTGTTTTTTTGTTTACATGCGGCAATTTCACTCTGATTTTACTGATTTTTCGATTTTTTGGATTAGATTTTTTTCTCAATGGTTTTCCCAATCCATTCATAGTTCATTCTAGTCCTAGTTTTTTGTTTCAACCAAATTTCCATTTCTCGCTAGTTTTTTGTCCACATGCGGCGTTTTGACATTGATTTTGTTTTTTTTTCTCTTTTTTGATCTGATGTTTTAGGAATAGTTTTCCCAATTCATTAGTAGTCCGATGTAGTTCTAGTTTTTTGTTTAGTCAATGAAAATTCTTTGAATTGTACGTCTGGAATTTTCCTGCTATGTTTTTTAATTTCGCTTTACCTTGTGATCACGTTTTTCGTTTTACATAAATCACGATTTTCACGCTTAACTTCTGACTTAACTCACTCATTGGTTCAACTGAATGGAATTTAAATTTTTCTCGCAAAGTAGTGAACACGGTCAATGTCAAACGAGCAAAATCGAAAAGAACGAGATAAAGCCAGGTCATAGTGCAGTAGGTTATCAAAGTTCATTAGAGCGATTGCTAGCTGACATTGAGCTTGATAGCTTTCAATTTATAAGGTGAATTGGGTATAGTTTTAGAATCTAATTGAAACTGCACATCGAATTAGAATAATTTTGAAACTTAGAAAAAATTCTGTCGATTTCTATCTTTTTTTTTTCAATCCCGATATGCGTCAACGGCGGCTATTTTAGGCAATCTGGCGGCTACGTTTCAGAATTTATGCTCTGTCTGGTAACTCTTTAATGGAATATGTTTCAAGTCAAACTAAGCGTTCATAGTAACTTTAATAATTCCTAACACTACGACAGTTCAGTATATGTTTGTTTCCCAACTTGCTGTGGGGGTCTGCAGATTTTGAAATGCTTGTCGCGAGTTTTCAATAGTTGTACGCTGTACTTTAAAGTTAACTGAAAAATCATTGTTCTCTAGAACTAGATCGTTTTCTTATCACATATGTCGCCAAAGCACTGAATCGGAAATGCTTGTAGAAGCTGAAAGTCTATGTCCCAGCTTAATGTGTTCAACTCGCATTAGAAGAGCAGATGTACTGGGAGCAATCTAAAAATGCGGCCATGGTCATAAAATGAGATACAAAAATAGCCGGTAGTATACCGGAAACGATTCGAAGTGTCGTGCTATTTACTTTCTAAACACACATTAACGAAATTAGCTGCCTAATAAAACTGTAGAAGGTGTTTTTTTTTTAAAAAAAAAGGTGGGTGGAAGCGGGTAGGTGGCGAGCGGGGAGCAGTGTGGCGAGAAGTGGTAATATGTAATAGTAACTAAGTTACCGTTGAAGTCCAATGCCCGAAAACAGAGTTCAACGTTCTAAACTAGAATTCAATGTTCTAAAAAGTTCGAAGTTAAAACATGTAAGTCAAGCCATGAACAAACTTGCTTCCACTAAAAAACACAAAGCCGATAGACTAACGGAAACGACTCGAAAGTTGTTCAATATGAGCTCTAAACTTACTTCAACCTAAATTAGAAATAGTAAATCAAAAACGAAATAACAAAAAATTAATGCCTAATAAAGCTACAGGAATTGTTTTTTATAGCTGCGAAGCTGTAAGCTGAGCGTAGCTATATTGCGGTGCTCTTGGTTTTTTTTTTGTTTCGTCGTCTGACGCTCTTTTTTCGTTTTACATTTGTTCACACAGCAAAGCTGAAAAAGTCAAATATTCTGAATGACTTCTTCCTCTCACTAACAGCATTTGCGCGCGTGACGTCATTTCTCACTCGCTTTAGCGGAGGTTTTTAGGTTATTTGCGTGATTAGATTTTGATCATACGTGACTCACCTCACTCAATAAAATGACTTCTGCACTTTAAAACTTGAGTTTAATTTCAGTTTGTTTCAGGTCAAAGGAACTCATATGTGCAGTAAAGGTCCCTAATAAGAGGCTTCTGTGGAATGAATGTAACAAGCTGTATTAATTAATCGCTGAAAGTTTTTTAGCCTAGTTTTTTGAGCGGAGTCAATTTTTTTTCAATTTAGATCTGTATCTGTTTCTATCTCTATTATATGGCACGCAGGTCTATTCTTTCGCAGCTATTCCGACAATCTGCCGGCTATGTTAAAAAACTTATTATTCAAATTTTAATTTAGGGGGTTGTTGTCGGGCTTGGGCTAGGTAAGTGGATTGAAAGTGAGATTTGGGTTAGCCAGGTGAACAGTTGCTAGGTTTGGAAGTGTAGGAGGTTGGGGAGGTGGGGGGGGGGGGGGGGGGTGGTAGCTGGGGGTAGGGAGTTGTCGAGGTAGGGGGGCGAGGGTGAGATAGCTAGTTTAAAGGATAGGATCGACCGACTGTTATGGGAATAGAACTGCTCAAAATGTCCTTTTGGACCTTCAGCATTACCAGCAGTTCCTAATTAATATAAAGTAGAAACTAAGCTACTGTTAATGTTCGATGTTCGGAAAGAGAATTCGACGTTCTAAAACAGATGTCAATATTCGAAATCAAAAAAGAAAGAGAAAGAAATAAAACGATTAACTGCCTAATAAAACTATAGGAAAATACAGATTAGTCAATTTTTTGTTCAGGGCTTAAATGTTGGGCCTGGGTAGGTAAGTGGAGTGTAAGGTTCGGTCTTAGAGGGGGTTTGGTAGCTGGGGTAGGGGCAGTCGGTGGAGGGGCTGAGGTGTCTGTAGTTCGGATAGGTAGCTGGGACTGTAATGAGAAGAAAAGTGCTCAAGATGGCCTTTTGACATTGAGAATAATGAGCATTATATAATCACTGTATTAGTGACTAAGCTACTGTTAAAGTCCCATGTTCGAAAACAGTAAACGTTCTAAATGAAGTCAATTTTCGAAAACAAAAGTCAAAAGGTCAAGTGATGAACAAACTTGCTTCAGCTAAAAAAAACTTGCAGAATATCATTGCTCCGCTTCGAGTCATAAGAACCTGTATAATACCAATACTCCTCTTCGAGTCGTAGAAACAAACGTAACTAACAATTTAGAAGTAGGTCAATACTTAACTACCGATTTCAATCAAAATTGTAAGTGTTGCATCCTTTTCGATTTACTTCATGGGAATCCATTGCTAATGTTCCTGCATTTTCAATTTCTGAAAAAAAGTTTACTCATTTATGTCTGTTTAAATTATTTTAAAGCAGATTTTATGCTTGCTTGAAGCTTTCGTTATTGGCTCTTCCAATCAAGTTTAATTATTATATGTTTCTGTTTAGAGTGAGGTATGTTCGAACTTACACGTTGTTCAATCACCAATGTTATGAGACTTTTAAATACACAGGAGACTAGTGCGAGAGTCCCGGGTCTGTTGGAGCTATGTGGTTTTTAAAAAATGGATATAAGAAGTTGCTTCACTCTTTTACATTTAGTATTTTAACTGAACTTGACAGAATTGTAAGCATAACTTAACTGCAGTTCTTAATTTGTTTTCCGAGTGTGTGCCCCTTTTAACCCTTGTGAGAGTACTGTTGCTTACGTTGGAGCTGATTTTAGGAAGGCTATGTTCGACCGACAAAGAAGTTAAAGACAGATCGGCCTGCAGCCACGGCGAACGAAGCAATCGACAACATTATCAAGCAGAAAAACATATCCGAAAAAATCAATGTAGCAGTTTTGCAAAATTTGCGAATAGAAAAACCGCTTGGTGCCTCCAGCGGCAATTCCCCGACCAGGTCGGATTTTTCCAAACAATCTGGATCTTCAGTTGTCAATCAGTCTACCTCTGATTGTGGGTCAACCAGCTCCTCGGCATCTGCGTCGTCTCAACTTTCTTCGGCCAATTTGACTTCAAGATTGGCAAGTGCTTTCCGCAAAAGCGGCCCGTCGCGACCCGCGGGTGCGAGCAAAGCCTCTCCAAATATCTCCAAGTCTCCATCTAAGAGTGCTGTTCCGAAAGCACCCAAATTGAAAGAATTCAATTTATTTGCCAAAAAATGAAGACAAAGTTGGGTTTTAATATTCACTGTTCGCAGTTGTGCTGGAACAAATTTCATATATGTGGTCAAAGTGCAATTGATTTAATTGAGAATTAAGTTTAAGTCTGTCTATTCATAGTGTTAGCAGGTTTGATATTTATTTGCTAGTTTTGATAGAGTTGCTCAGATTTGTGTATGTGTATATGCTCTCATTTCCTCACTAAATTGTGATCGATTCGTTAAACTTTTTGTTCATACTCTATAGCGAAATTCATAAAATTTATTATTAGTCCAGAGTTTTATTTTAAAGAGGCTCTTCAGATTTCACGGAATGATATTTGAGTTTATTAGTTACTCTCAACCACAAACTGGCAATTATTTGTGTCGTGTGTCTTTTTTTTTCAATTCGATTTTCATCTCATTAAGTCGCTGAGCTGCTCTCTTAGAGCGTTACAAGTCTCTAAGTGTACAATTCAACGAAGCTGCTGAGACGACATAATTATATTGCGTGAGTTTTGTTTGGACCCCCACTTTAACTTCTGGCAGGTAACTAGCCTGCCTAGGCACTTACCAGCTATTACTGAAGCCAAATGCTTGTCGGTTATTTGGGAACAATTTGGCAGACGTTAGTCGGATACGTTTATCAGTTTATGCCATCAAAGCATATCACAGAAGTGTTTGAGCAGAAGTAGCATCAACTCTAAGCTAAATACATATAAATATATAATGTATTTGAGTTGTATCGGGCACTGTTTCAAAGATCTGACTGAACACTCATTTTGATTGTTAATGGCTGTGATTAATTGCTCTCAAACGAAGTTTGTAGCAATCGTATTAGTCCTGTCGGTCTTTTTTATGCGCTTTTTCTCTTGACCGATATTTCGTCTGACGCTTTTCACTTTTCGTCCTCAAAAACGGGATAAACAGGTAGCGCCCAGCGGGCATTAAGTTCTCTTTGAGCTTTTCAGCTCTGTTCGGCACACATCCCCCCTCCCCCCGTGGCTACTGACGAACAACCGATCGCTAAAAACTTGCACACGCATTTTTATACTAATTTTCACAAGATTTTTGAAAATTTTTGTGATTTTTTGAGTTTTTTGGCCCTAGGTGTCAAGGAAACTCCTCTAGGTTTTTAAAAAAGGTTACTGCCTAGTTTTTAGTGGTAATGGGATTGTTTCAACTTTTAGCATCTTTTTGACAAGACGCGCAAATTTTTTCAAATTTTTTTGACATTTTTCGTTAATCACGTCTTTCCAGACGTTGGGCCCAGAAAACGTACCCAAGGGTTTGATAATAAGTTACTGAAAAAAATTTATTTGCCATGGAATTGCTTTCAAATTTTAATATGACAAATTTTAGCAATTTTTTGATAAAAGCTTGTCAGTTTTTAGGTTTCTCCAGCCTCGAGAGCCGAGGAACCTCCTCTAGGGTTTGACAATAGGTTACTGTATAGTTTCTGAATGTATTGGAATGGTTATCAAGATTTTAACGCCACGAATTTTAGCATTTTTTTTTACAAAACTTGCAGTTTTTTTCAATATTTTTGACATTGTCATTATTCAGGTTTTTCAGCCTAACAGAAACTCTCAGTGAGGGTTTGCTAATAAGTTACTGGAAAATGTTTTTGGGCCACGGATTAATTTTCAACTTTTATTAACACAAATTTTAACAGTTTTTTTTGCAACTTGCAATTTTTCAAGTTTTTGAATTTTTTTTAGTGTTTCTCCAGCCTCAAGAGCCACATAACCTTCTCTAGCGTTTGAATATAGGTTAATGCATAGCTTATAGATTTAATGGAATGTCAAGATTCTAATATCAGCAATTTTTTAAATAAAAACTTTAATTTTTTCAGGTTTTTTTTTAATCTTTTTGAATTTTTTAATTGATTTTTTTTCCGGAACCATGGTACCAGGGAACTCCTACAAAGCCTGCCTGATGGTGAGCTGTTACATGGTTTCTAAAATTAAAACTTCAATTTTCAAGTTTTCGGAATATTTTTAACATGTTTAAAGTTCATGGATACTTATGAGCCAGTGAAACTTTAAAGCTTGAAATAGGAATACTGGATAGTCTCTTGAAACAATGAAATGGTTTTGAAGATTTCATTATCTTGAATTTTAGTAAGATTTTGTTTTCAAAATTTGCGATTGTTTTCAAAATTTGCTATTGTTTTCAAATATTTTTGTCCTTTTCTGAGTTTAACGATCATTACGGGCCAACGAAGCTTTTCAAGTCTTGCAGATGGGTTACTTGACATAACTTCAGAGGCAAAAAATAGTTTTGAACATTTTCACTGCGAAATCTGGAAGTTTTTTTTAAAATTTGCAATATTTTGCAAATTTTTAAAATATCTTTTTTATTTGATTTATTTACTAAAAGGATAGAAGACTAAATACGGCACAGTCGAATCAAGTTGAAGCTAGCCTGACTAAACCGTGACTAGCTACTGACAAAGCCAACCGCTCGCCGAACTTTTGAGGGCAATTCGCACGACGTTAGTCGGTTATGTTTTTCACAGCTGAGCTATTGTTGGTCTCCTCTATTTTGTTTCGTTGTCGAGATATGTGTTACGACCAGTGACGTCACGGTCAGTCCAAATCAGCTTTTGAGTTTATCTATACTGTTTTTTTACTATCTTTTAGCGTGATGTCGTTTTTCACTCTTGCTGGCTGAGGTCTTGTTAATAGCCACCGTCAGCCTGTCAACGGCTATTATTAAAGCGCTCCGCTTTTTTTAATTCGCTTTGCCTTATGATCCCGATTTTGGGTTACATAAGTTACGACTTTCGCGTTTGACTTGTGATTTACCTAAATCACTGGTTCAACTGACTGGAGTTTACATTCTTTCACGCAGTGAATTACGCAATGTAGTGATTACGGTCAATGTCAAAAGACTAAAATCAAAAACGGAATAAACCGATAAAGCCGACCCGGCTTTATCGGTTTATTCCGTTTTTGATCATAGTGCATAGTTAAGTCATAGTGCATTAGGTTTTTAAAGGTCATTAGAGGCATTGCTAACTGACATTAGTATTTAGCTGAATAACTTTCAGTTTCAAAGCTGAATTGAGTATAGTTTTAGAATCAAATTGAAGCTGCACGCCAAATTAGGATACTTTTTGAAACTTAAAAAAAATTCTGTCAACTTCTTTTCTGTTTCAATCCCGATGTGCGCCAACGGTGGACATTTTGCCGGCTATGTCTCATGTGATTGAATAGCTTGGTCACCAATGACTTACTTCACTATCAAAATGGCTTACCTCACACGCAAAATCCTCTTAATTTGAGGAGTTAAGGTGAAAATGAGGATATATCAATTTAATCTGAATCTCTCAGGAATCTAATCTGAGTTTTTTTGCGGGGGGGGGGGGGGGTGAGTTTCTAAGAACATAAGAACAACACTATAATCTATATCAGGTGTAGACTTTTTATTTGCTCTTGAACGAAGTTTCAATTATTGTAAACGTGTTGGTCTTTTTATGCAAAATTTTTGCTTGACCGTTTTCATTTTTGTTGGTGACTTTTGCGGCATTGACTTTTTTGTTTTGCGCAATCTAAGTTTCTTTCTCGTTCACAAGAGTTAGCAGCTCTGAAAATCAAATGAAAAGTGCGCCAAAATTAGTGTCATTGTTTTAACTTCAAATCTCATTAGCGGTTATAGTGGTATATAATAACCTCTGGTAACGTCATTTGAAGCTCCCTAAGTGAATTTAGTTACTCCTCGCCACCGACTGAAGCAGGCTGCAATAGATTCCAGCTCCCACCAGTCCTTCGAGAGAAATTCTTCAGACGTTAGTCGGTTACGTTTAGGTTTTTTCATTGGTATTTTGAGGCTACTGGTCTACAAAGCTATCGTAGCTATTTTCGCTATTATTTTTACATTGGGTTTTTGTTCATATGCTTCAATATAGTTTCTGTTTCCTGCTTCTTAAACGACGCTTGCTCTCGAACGACGCTTGAAGCAGTTTCTGTCGTTTTTACTCAATGCTTTCAAAATTGGGGCTATCTTTTCAGTAAATCTAAAATCAGCCCTAATAACCTAATCCAGTTTATGAATTTATCCAAGATACTACCCCCGTTGAATTAAATTGAGATCGCTCACGTTTATTTTTAAAAAAACTCACTTTGAGGCCATTTTCTGTGCATTTTAATTCGGGACTTGTCCAGCCTTGTTTTTTTTCTATAATATTTTGCTGCAAGCGTTTGTCCTCGGTAGCCTCTAATCTGCTTTTTGTCTGCTCATTGGTAAAATTTCTCAATTGGTTTTGTGTGATTGCAATTTTTGTTACATCTCTTGATTTTATTTCTTGTTCTGCCTGAGGGCAACAATTTTACACTACAGCTGCTGCAAGTTTTATCGTCACATCGCTTGTTTTATGAATCCTCAGTTTAGATTAGATCTATTAATTGCTGCTTTTAAGACATTTTAAATATAGCATATAAGATATAGAATTAGTAATTTGATAAGAATTTTCATTTGATGTTTTTACTTCCATAATTTTTTATTTAATCTGTCGGAATTATTAGATTCTGCGCTGAGAATTTATGGCTCGAGGATATCATCTTTCGCTCCATGCTATGATATGAACTCTTTTTTGAAGCAGGAACTGTGTATCAAAAAAAGTTTCATTAATTTAATTTTCCAAAATTAGTCTTTAATTTTGACCTAAAAGTAGTTGCAGTATCTTTTCTTTGCTAAACTTACCTAGGATTTTGAAAACTACATTACAATCTGTTTGAGCTCAATATATTTCTGACATTATTTTAGAAGTCAGCCGTGTGACCCAACAACTTTTACATTGGGAAGATCTCCGATGCTTTTAACGGTCAAATAAATGGTGTAGCCGTCAAAGAACGACAAAGAGAGAAAGGGAATTTGTCAGTATTTTAGAGCACGAGTATTATTGTTCCGACCCACTTTATTGGCGGAGGAACTGTATAATCAAATGGGTTCTTTTGTTCAGACAATTTTGGCCGATCGATATAATCATCGTAGAGAGTTGAGTGGTATCATTAAAAAGCCCGTCCAGCGTAGAAAATGGCATTAAAAAGATTTTTTCATTTTTCGCTTTTTACTGGGAGTTATCGAGGTTTAAAGTTTTGTGAATGTTAGACGTAATTCAGCTGTTTCTATTCACATTTTCGGTATTTTTGACCAAATTTTTGTCAATTTTGCTAAAATTTGTTGAACTTGTTAACTCTAGTGTTATTCTTTTTATCTCTAAAGATAGAGGAGGGTTGCTGAATTGTTCGATCCGAGTTCCTCGGGTAGAATTTATGCTAAATTTTTATTTTTTCAGATTCAGACTTTTTTCAGGACCAAATTTGCTTTTTTAGCCCACTTGCTTTAAATTTGCTGGAAGTAGATACCTTAAAACTAAGACTATTCTTTTTAAGCTTACAAACGAGTTATTTGTACTACCGATGGCTTTGAGAGTCTTCTGGTAATATAATTTTGCCAGTTTTTTGCAAATTTAAACTCGTTAATTAAACAAAATGAATTTTTGTTTTTGACAAACTGAAAAATGTTGTTAAAAAATTGATCTATTTCGCAACCGTTTGAACAAATGAGTATTTTGTTTGACGCGCAGCAATTACTGGGTTGATCCTGATCTTGCCATGGATCCTTACGATAAACATTTTAGGACACGACGTTTTTAAAATATTTCCGCTATGTAAATGTTTTTCTTGTAAATTGCTGACAAGAATTTCAAATCAAAGCTTAATTAATGACAGATACTATCTATAGTAAACGAGGCCCAACGAGATAATATTACGGTTTCAGAGTTATGTTAATGGTTTCTTTTGGCTCTGACTAATTGTTTCCGTGAAAAGTTTATGGATTTCTTGAGTTTTGCGTTCATTTCTTATCTATTTTGTAGCCCAATGACTTATTGTCCCCAATCAAAGATTCAGTTATCTTTTAGGAGGTATAAATGAACCTAGAAAATTCTTTCAGTTCTTATCTAATGTCTGTTATGACTTTGAATATATTTGTTGTAAGAAAATATCGGACTCTGACACTATTTTATCAGTCTCAGTAAAAAAAAAAAGCAGTAAATGATTTCCTGTGGTTTATAAATTGATGTCCGTGACGGTTTTATGTTCACTTAACGGTTTCTTTGTTTTGATACTACGCGTTTTCAATTGTATTTTTGTGCATATTTTGCATATTTTATGAGTTCATTTTGTTCCCTTTACGAATTACACATTATTGACAAGTCCCATTGAAGGAAAGCATAGCAGGGAAAATTCACAGCGTTGGAAAAAGGCTTATCTGAATATGTTAATTGTTTTTGTTATATAGTTTATGCTTTTTGGGCGGAAACAAAGTTATCTCGCAAAATTTTGTGGGTTTTTTGTTTTTGCTTGTTTGCTTTTCTTTTTGTTTTACGCCATATAATTGATAAAGATAGGTCTCAATTGCTTCCCCAGGACGTTTAACTCAATCTAGTTTAAGTTTTCAGTTTATAGCTCTTCGTTTTAGTGAAATTCAATTTGAATTTTTTTTTTAAAAAAAGTTTTTTGAACTGTATCCTTGTTGCTTCCATTTTCGTAACCATGTTACTCAATCTCACTAAGTAGCAGTCTCAATTACTTTTCTTGATTCAAACATTTTTTTCCCGCTCGGTTATGCGTTGTGACTGCTTGCTTCGACCATTAATTTCATAAAAGTTTTTGGAGTTGCCTATACTGTTCGATTTTTGGGTTTATTGTTGTTTTCTTGTCTTTGTAGTCCTTTTATAGGAGAAGTCTTTTTGATGTTAAGCTGAGGAGAAAGTGACCATTTACAGCTCTTGCATGTAACATCTTATAATTATTGTGCCTTGAACAGTGTGCTCTCGTAAAATAGTTTGAAGTTTTGGCTTCTTTATATTTGTTATTTTGCGGGGTCGTGACTTAGTCTCATTATTAACAGGCCCAATTAGCTTCCTGAGGTGTTGCAGTTTAATGCATCACTGTTTGTTGAAATCTTAAGTCTGTTATGACTTTCGAAAATATTGAGCTTCGTCCTTTTTTTTTAAGTTTTTCGGTCAATTTGTAGCTCAATCTCTGTAAACACTGATCACAACCCGTTTCAGTGAGCTTTAATTCAATCTCTATAACGGTTTTAGCTGGAAGCATTTATTGTTTGGCTTTTTTACTACTGTTACTACGAGATTTTATAAAATTTTTTGAGATTTTTATTTGTACATTTTATAGGATTTTTGTTTTCTTTTTAATATATAACAATAATCGTAGGTCCCATTGGCTTTGAATTTTTGCGCAGTTGAACATTGGAGAATGAAATGTCTCAATTGCTTCCTATGGAGATATAATTGAACATTTTAGGGATTTTTTTTGATATCTAATGACATTAACAACAGTGAAATTAATTGTTTTCAAAAATAGGAGCGTATTTTTGAACTTCGCACCTCTTTAATCTTTCTTGTCGACCTGTTAACCAATCGTATTGAAGTCATGTCCCTTATCTTTTCTATTGAAGTGTAAGTCAAATTGTTTCGTTTAGATTTTATCTGATGCGAGTTTGATTTTGTTATGATTTTTTTTTAATTATAGACATGGAGTTTTGGTCGTAAATATTATTCGTCCTATTATCATTAATGTTCATTGGCCATCTAGCGTGGCATTATTGTATTCCATTGGTTGTTTTTTGAACGGTATGTATGTTTTTGAAAGTTTTCTAGCTCTTTATCATTTGGTAGCCAATTAAGTCAAGAATGTGGATGAGCGGGGTCGGAACCTTATGTGTTTACGCACATTACCGAGCCTCCTTTTTGTTTATTTGCTGTCACTAGGAGTTTGTGTTAATCATTCCAAGGACTAATTGCCAGACTAATTTGACATTTTTATTGACTTTTTTATTATGATTGAGTTTTTGCTCTTGACTCCTTGCATATGTGATCTGAGGATTTGAAGCAGTTCAACCCAAAAAGCAGAAGTTAACTACTAAATGTCTGATAGACGTGCGTTGAAATTGGTTTCACTTTTAAAACTTGAAAATATAAGCTCTAATTTTGTTTTTGACTTCATTGCCACTGAACCAATCAAATGAAAACCCTGTCACTTGAGAACAAGTTGTCCGATGTTAATTAGTTAAAATGCTCTTTGTGACTCGAGGAGGAGTATTGGATACGTCTTTTTTAATCAATACTTTTGGAGTGAAACTGAAGCAGGAAGTCGAAGGCGTTGAAAAACGTGGATTTAAAGTCAATAAAATTTATATAGCGGTGAGAAAAATGTTTTTTTTTTCATACCGCTAATTTTTTTGTTCTCATGCGGCTTTTCCAAAAAGTGTTTTTGTTTTAACTATTTTAATTGAATTTTTTTAATAGACTAACGTAATGATACTAAGGTTGTTTTGATAGATTAATAAATTCCTTGTTACTATGAGGAGTTTTATGCTATATTAGTTTTGTTGGAATTTTTTGCGGATTTGTTGGATGCTTTGGCCATTTTTGTCCGATTATATCTTGATTATGTTAACCGAGAATCAAATAAACCTCTATTGCTGGTACAAATTTCTGGTGACCGGCTCATTACACTTAGTTTGTATAAAACTGGTTTGGTGAGAAATATACAAAAAGTTGCGAAAATGTTAGTTCGTGCGTTAATGTTAGCTTGCCTGTTATTAGCCCTCAAAGCAGAAGTTAACTACTAAATGTCTGATAGACGTGCGTTGAAATTGGTTTCACTTTTAAAACTTGAAAATATAAGCTCTAATTTTGTTTTTGACTTCATTGCCGCTGAACCAATCAAATGAAAACCCTGTCACTTGAGAACAAGTTGTCCGATGTTAATTAGTTAAAATGCTCTTTTTGACTCGAGGAGGAGTATTGGATACGTCTTTTTTAATCAATACTTTTGGAGTGAAACTGAAGCAGGAAGTCGAAGGCGTTGAAAAACGTGGATTTAAAGTCAATAAAATTTATATAGCGGTGAGAAAAATGTTTTTTTTTCATACCGCTAATTTTTTTGTTCTCATGCGGCTTTTCCAAAAAGTGTTTTTGTTTTAACTATTTTAATTGAATTTTTTTTAATAGACTAACGTAATGATACTAAGGTTGTTTTGATAGATTAATAAATTCATTGTTACTATGAGGAGTTTTATGCTATATTAAAGTTTTGTTGGAATTTTTTGCGGATTTGTTGGATGCTTTGGCCATTTTTGTCCGATTATATCTTGATTATGTTAACCGAGAATCGAATAAACCTCTATTGCTGGTACAAATTTCTGGTGACCGGCTCATTACACTTAGTTTGTATAAAACTGGTTTGGTGAGAAATATACAAAAAGTTGCGAAAATGTTAGTTCGTGCGTTAATGTTAGCTTGCCTGTTATTAGCCCTCAATTGCACGAGAAGAAGTTTCTGGCTCTTTTGTTTACTCTTATTAAAAGAAGAGAAGGTAAAATTTTCTATTTTTTGCAGTGTTTTGGTTTATTTTGTCATTTGACTTCAGATAGTTTTCTGTTGTTGTTCTAGCAGATGTATTAGTTTTTTTCAATGGATGCTTTTTTGCGGCCACGACGACTCGCTGAGTGGTTTCGGAATTCTTCCGGCTACGTTTGACTTTGCTATTTACTTTTACGCGCTTGACTTCTTGATTTGTATGTGATCTAAATGTATAGTTTTAAGCTGCTGAAACCCTATTAATTGCAATTTTTTTGAAAGTCAAATGAAAAGTGTTTAACTTACTGTCCTTAAATTTAGTGGCATGTATTACCACTAGCAGCATAATTTGAACCCCCAGTAAACTTACTGGGCCGATTCTGCCTCCTTTCCCAGTGGAAGCAGGCTGCAGTAGAATCAAGCGCCCATCAATCGTTCGAGAACATCCGGCTGACATTATGTTGATTTAGGACTTGATTGCCACCTGTTCTCTGCGAATTGTTGCTACAGCCATCTGAGGCTAATGAGAACACAGTAATGATTGTCGAGCACATGCAATTGAGCTGGGAGAGATTCCTTTTCAGTCTGCTTTCTCCATTTCTTTTTTAATTTAAGGTACTAAAATGTTGGTGAAAAGTCTTGCCGGATGTGTCCAGTTAAAACGTGCAACAATTGATACTTTACTGCATGGAATCAGGCCTTCAACCAAATCAAAAATGGCGATCAACTATTTTGCATTCAGTGGTTCAAGATGTTTGAGTACGTCGTGTAAGCGCAATTTATACGTCCCTATAGTGGTAGAACAGTCAGGGAGAGGCGAGCGTGCATACGATATTTACAGTCGACTGCTGAAAGAGAGAATAATTTGTGTGTTTGGAAATGTAACAGACGAACTATCTAGTTTGGTTGTAGCACAAATGCTCTTTTTGCAATCTGAAGATGCGAGGAAGCCGGTGCATATGTACATTAACAGCCCTGGTATGTAGTTTTGTATATGAGATAGGAACTGGTTGATCTGAGGGACTTAATAATAATTATATGATAAACCTGTGGATCGAGTATCACAGGAAATGTGTACAGCGTTCAAACACCTGAGTTTGAGAAGCACCCTTGTTAATTGCTCTCGTAGAGAAGCAATTATTGCAAACGTGTGTTCTTTATTTTATGCAAAATTTTCGCTTGACCGTTTTGACTTTTCGAGTGACTTTTACGCCCTTGACTTTTTTGAGTTTTGCGTGATCTAAAATTCCCTCTCAATCACAATTTCAAGCAGGTGAACTCAATTGGCGGCAATTTAATACTAAAATTCAAATGAAACGTGCGCCGAAACTGGTGCCATTTTTCACTTTAAATCTTAATAGTTGTTATATATTAACCTCTAATGTGGTTATTTGAAGCCCACTATTGAACTTCTTAGTCCGATTTTGCCCCTCCCGCACCGACTGAAGCAGGCTGAAATTGATTAGAGCTCCCACTAGTCGTTCGAGAGCGATTCTTCCGACGTTTAGTCGGTTATGTTTTCTTGAAAGTTATCTTGTTCGTTCGATAAAATCAATCCAACTTCTATCAAAACGTGATGTATCAATAGCTTAAATCAAATTTCATCGAAGCTATCAAAGTGAAGACTCGCAGTTTGTGACGACGTTTTCAACTGAAATTAGATGCAATTTAGCCATTTGTACGAAAACTGTAAGGCGACGGTTTGTAATTTCTCAAAGTTTAAGAGGATGCAGATAGCAATCAGCTGGCAAATGTTCTTTTGCAAAATTATATATGAAATGTAATTAAAATTCAGTCACATTATTTTGCGAGTCTTACCAGTTTGAAAAAAAATCGTCCCAGTGGTCATTTACTAATTTATCTCAAACAAAGTTTGCAGCAATCATATTAGTTATGCTGGTCGTTTTTGCTTTGTGATTTTTGTCGTTGGATAGATATATCACCATGTCGTCTCGTCCTCTAACCCATATTCTCTTTCTATCACCCCATTCCCTCACTCGTTCAGTCTCTCCACCTCTTTCCACCAGTTACTCTGCACGCTCGACTCCCACACTGGTTTTTGTACGGTACCTACGTATATTGAGAGTTATACACATTGATCGTTTTGATTTCATCTTGGCGTATAGATAGCTGTTGGTCTTTAAGGCTTCGAAGGCGATTTCTTAGCTCGGTTAACGTTTGGTCTTATCAGTCATTGTTTATTTGTACTTTCAATCAGCGTTTTCTTTGAACATCGCATGATTCTAGGAATCAAATTGACATCTATGAAAAATTGCAAATTATTTGGTATTAATAGCTGCGGTAGCTGGATGGGGACAATGAAGGCTATATCTAGCTTTTTATTACGAGCGTCTCTTATTCAATCACGGTTTTCTCTAAAAAAAGCATGTACCCGTAAAGGTCGTACACGTTATTCAATCACTTGTCTGTTAAAAAAACATGTACCCGTTACTGTTGTTTACTCAATTAGAGGTCAAGGGAGGCAAGAGATTAGAATTTTTGGTGAGGACATTTCCATTTAAGCTCAATACTAAAAAATGGTTCAGACGTTCAAAATTCACTATATTATTTCTCATCAAAAAAATTATTAAAACTGATTTATGACAATCCAATAGTTGTTTCTACTGCAATACCACGTTTGTATGTTTGCGTATAAAATACAGGAAGACAAAAGGGTGCGATTAAATATGGATCACGTCAGCTCTTTGGTAGTGAAGAATTTGATGCACATTTAAATTGGAACGGAGCCAGTAGTGTCAAAGCTAGACCAAAGTCAGTACTAGACCAAAGTCAGTACAATTTTTCGGAGTACTGCTGGAAAATTAAAGCAAACTCGGTTCTGATTTAGAGGGCTTGAGTATTTAATTGTTTAGTAACGCCCAAGCTAGTTCTGATATCGTTTTTTACAATTCCAAGAATTTGATTTGTATGGGGCGCTGAATTTTTTTGAAGATCTGTTCACATATTTTGATGCTTTGCCAAAACACATCGGAGTGGTGATTTCTAGTCACGCCAAAGCGAGAAGCGGAGTTAAAAAAAAAGGGGTTCTAAAAAACACCGAATTTTCTGAGTATTTAAAGTTTTTTGTGAAGTTCCAGGCAGTGTATTTTACAGGTATTATGTTAGATTTACAGGTATTATGTTAGATGAGTAATTGTTGCAATATTACAAAATTTTTATTTCGAAAGAGACAATGCACGTTTACAATCATTAAGGATAAAGAGAAATTACACTTACATTTATTGCAAATGGCAACAAAACCAAAACTATGATTTTTATAGTTTACCAAAACTATGATTTTTATAGTTCGCAACAAACTGTTTAAAAAATCTTTTAGATTTTTTAGATGTCGCGTAAGAACATGGGCAAATTAAAAGGTTTTTAGGTAACTTGTCCAAGACTTCAACACCTCTCTCTTTGGATTAGGTTTTTGTCGTAGTGTTTGCTCCTGCTAACTTTGATGAAAAAATTTTCCCCTTCTTCGATGTTTTTAGCAGTTAGAATTAGGTAGCGAGATTCCATTTTGTCTATTGGCTTTTGGTTTTTGATTACTCATCACCAAGAGAAAGAGGTAGCAGGTTAATCTGTGGTCACGAAAGAGGCGAACAGGCAGTATTTTCTCCTGGAGCTTAATATCTATAGATGATTCGATTTTCGAACAATGATAACACACTTTTATTGGCCAGCTAACTTGTTATCAATTGTGCTCAATAGTACGGCTGGATGTTGTAAATGGCTAATTACTAAAGAATTTATCATAGCAAAGTGGCCTTTTCGGTGGAAGTCTCTCAAGTTGTATATGCATTTAATATTTTGGGCCGTTTTCGAGAGCAGTTTCTTAACTCCTGTTTGATAGCTGAGCTCATTATCTACAGTTGCACCCAGATATTTCACTTGGATTTTCTCTTGATTTTCCTGTTGTCAAATTTCTAGTGATTGTGGTTGATCTTTACCAAATGCAATAAAGTCAGTTTTATCTGCATTTAAGTGCCAGTGCCGTAAAATAGTCCAGTATTACTTCTATTGAGTGCGCAAGTGACTTTTTACAGTTTTCAAAGCGTTCTTGAGGCGTGAAGGTTTTTCATTGAAGGTGTTTTCTGTTTTTTCTCATTGGTTTTCGAAGTCCATTCATAGTTGTTCCGAGGTCTATTTTGTTTTTTCATTGAATTTTATCTCAGGTCAATTTTTTCATTGAATTGTATTTCAGGACTTGTCCTGCTGGGTTCCTATTTGATTTAAGAAGTGAGAGCTCTTAATTTTCAATACTTTTGTGAATTGTTCGAAACTGTGATTCGAACTCACATGTCCTGTTAATCCTTGCATGCAATTTTTTCGTGAGCTTTTGTCTGACCGACCTGAGTTGGAGCTGAAATCTATTCCATTATCTGCCTCCTCTTTGCCCTAACGTCTGATTGATGAATTGAGCGGAAATAGGAAGGATACGGATAAGCGACAAGGATAAGCGTTTGGAAGGATAAGGAAGAAGTTTGTTTGTCAGTATTATATCCTTATTTATGTCAATTTGTTCGGTAGGCCAACGATTTGCGGCATCCGATCTTAGATAATTTATACCAGCAAGTTTTAGGTCGTACTTCAATGAGCGCATAAATGCATATCGCTTACTTACACTGGGTCATTAAATTTGGAGTTATTCACTGCCGAACTATTGAGATCTTCAAATGATGGTTTTAGACTGACGTGTTTGTTGTTAGGTGGCGTGGTGACATCGGGATTAGCAATATACGATACAATGCAGATTATATCTTGCCCTGTACACACGTGGTGTCTGGGACAAGCAGCCTCAATGGGTTCTCTTTTGCTCACCGGGGGAGAGAAGGGACAAAGGAGGGCTCTCCCTAATTCCAGGGTCATGGTTCATCAACCACATGGTGGTGCTAGAGGTCAAGCTAGTGACATTCAAATTCAAGGTCGGTTGATGTGCCTGTTTGGGTTTAGTTATTGTGAATCGTGGTCTTTAGTCAGTGTAATCAGATGATTTTTTTTACTTGATTTAATCTGTCTTAAGTGGATTATCTTATACAAAATAGTTGATATAAATAAGTAATACTGTGGAATTTAATCCATAGGGCACTTCATTATGGAGTTTGTTGGAATTCTAAATATTACTAACCTGCACAAGCCTTTATTCTAATACTGTTTATTACTGATAAGAACAACAACTCTGACTGTTAAATTTCTAGCCGTCTTGTTGTTCCAATTGAGAAGAGTAGGTTATATGTATTCCATATCTGGCATATGTTTTGATCGACTTTTAGCGGAAGAGATAGTGAAGTTGAAGAAGCAGCTGTACAATCTGTACGTGAGACACACAGGCATGGAGTATGAGGAGATAGAGAGAATGATGGACAGAGACAAGTTCCTCTCTCCTCAAGAGGCTGTCTCTCTCGGAATTATTGACCACGTTGAAGGATTACCACCAACTGATTCAAACAATGAAACAAACAAATAGATTTATATGTATAATTTGAATTGTTAAAAAACCTTTTTTATTCTAGTCGAATTTTGATGGTTCCTTACTTCTTGATGCAGCCCTATTGATAATGTAAGGCAAGCTATTTGATTTTATCACTAGGGCTCACGCGAGCAGTTGAAGAGAGACTCCTGAAAACAGTTTCTGCTATTTATTTATCTGAGTCTGAGGATCTGCCCAATTAAGGTAGCAAATTGATTACCATTTTGTTTAACCGTTTTGATTTTTGTCACCGTATAGTGTCTCTTAATACTTGGCTGAAATGCTTTTTGATAACTCCAAACTTGCTTCAATCATCTGCGGAAGATCATAATAAGCTGAAATTGAACCGACTGAAGTACTCTACGAGATTTGATGTTTAAGATGAAAACGCATGTCTCTACGTAATTTGTCAAGTCTTCGAAAATACAGAAATTTATTTGCTCAAAGCTGCGTAAAATGTTCGAACAAAACTGGCTCTGAAATGCCACTCGACAGGTCACGCGACTTGATTGGACCAAAGTACCCCGGAAACAGTAATGTCAGACAAATACTTTTCAAGAGAAACGCGAATGAATCGGAAATAGAGCAAAGATATCGTGAGTTCCGGGAACAGACCGAGCAATGGCACGTCAATTACTGGGAGAGACATAATTCAGAATTCATGAATGCTAAAAAGGTGTATATTGCTGAGACAGTTTTAGAAAAACAGAAAAATTTGGCGAACTCAGAAAGTGATGAAACGGAGTTAACTGCTGAAGAAATGAGCATGTTTTACAAAAACTACTTGCTTCAAACACGAGCCAGACATTTAGCTTATAATAAAGAATGGTATAAAAGGAACTTTTACATAGTTTATATGTCAATGTTAGTGAAAATTTCTCAAGTAAGAGAGAAATTAAGATTTTAGTTTGAAAATTTCTTCATCAAGAGTGCAAAGAACCAAGAAATGTGAACTTACTGAGCTGGCTTGAAACGCTGTACAGAAACAAGAACGGTGCTTATTATTTGCAAAGAAAACTAATCGAAAAAAATGTCGTTTGGAGGTACGTTTTTAGCAGACTATTTGCTCCATTTTTAGGTCTGAAACTTCCGTGAGTGCCAGATTGGCCCGTAAGTGGTGCAATTTTTTGCAAATTATGTAGCAGTTTTAACTGGTAGTTTTGTTCATAAGATTAAAGATTTTTTAGCAGCCGCGAAGCGATTGCGAGGCCGTTCTCTTTGTGATCCCTTAACAATTTGATGCGTGAATTTTCCGAGTACAAGAGGGGCTTTCTTCATGAATTTTACCCCATGGAAGCTGAATTTGTGAGCGTATCTTCTTGCTTACTCTTTTTGGGATGAGTGTTGAGGTCATTCCGCTGATGTATCATACATAATTTAGCGCGCTAAAGATAAGAGTTTCTGTACTCTTTTATTGCATCTAAATTGAGAGTGTAAACTCTTATTGAATTTGAGTGGCGGTCATCCAATTTATATTGCTATAACGCTATGTTACTTGGTTTAAAAACATGTATAGAAATGGAACTCAATTTCGTTTCGAGTAGCGCCTTTCGTCTTCTATCCCAGTGGCTTTCGTCTTCGATCTGAGCTGGCTGTTTTGCGGGTATTGTCCTGCGATCTGCCTGCTATGTATTTAGAGCTTCAATTGATTGCAATGGGTTTTTGTTTTTCAACATTTGTTATAACTTTGTAGCTTAGAAAAAGCACAGTTTCGTAAAATCGAAGAAAAATAGCAAAATAAATGGTGTGACTTTACTGGTATAGGAACACATCCGATTCAATTTGAAATCTGAATGTACCCAAAGGGGTCTTTGAAGCATCATAGCTGTTCGTGCTAACGGTTGTGCTGTTATTTCGACTTTTTGTGTTAAATTTTTCACCGCTTTACTGTATTGGGGTTCCCACTATGTGAATTAACTTTTGTGTTTGTGGAGATGTTTTTCTACAAATTGAAAAATTTGGTTCAATTTTTTGGGCGCTATTAATTGGAAGCGGCAATCTGTACCGTAAAAATTCACGTATATGAAAAGTAGCTTGTAATTCATTCTCTTGCAATTAAAACACCAATAATATGATTAAGTAGCGTGACGGATTATAAATTGCTCTCAAAAGTTTTTAGCAATTATTTTAGTCCTGTGGTCTTTTTAATGTGATTTTTTGCTTGAACGAATTTTTGTCTGACCCATTATATTGTTCATCCTCAAAAACGGGATAAGCATTTAACGCTCGGAGGGCTTAAGTTCTCGTAGAGCCTTATACCTAACCAGTGTCTAAGAACGGTTTACTAAAACTGTTTTGAGACAATTTGATGGTGAAAAGTGCGGTTCTTAGTCTTGAAAGTGTGACCCCGCCTCAGGCACCCCACCCCCCCCCCCCCCCCCCCAAAAAAAAAGTTAATCATCCCCCCTCCACTCAATCACCCCGTTCGCCCCAACACATCCGAGTCTTTCCTCTAGCTGGCGTTTGCAACTCCCCTCTCTTCCTGCCCCCTAATCGTTCGCTGAACCCCCCCCCCCCCCCAATCCGCTACCCCCAATCACCCCGCCCAATGCAAACATCTCTAAGACGCAGCTGGGTACTACCAAAGCCAACCCGTCGTTTGAGAGCAATTCGCCTGACATCAGCAAAGCGGTTCGAGATAATAAGTCAGAATTTGGAAGTGACTTCTGCAGAGTCACGTAACCATGCTTAAAACACGAAACTCGCACGTTTTAAAATTACAAAAGTCAACTTCTGGCTAAGCAGACAATCGCACTTTAACTTTGGCACTGCAGACTTTCCGAATTGTTTATGAAGCTTCTAGGATCGGAACATTGAAACCACCATCCAACTACGATTTCAATTTTAGAGGTCTTTGTATTGTAGCGTTTTCCTGCTGTCTTTGTGACTGCTTTTTATCATTTTTCAACTGAGTTTTTGTTTCATATATCGTTTTTAATTGCTCTCAAACGAAGTTTGTAGCAATGATATTAGTGATGTTGGTCTTTTTTGGATCTATTCTGTTTCGGCCCCCCAGCTTAGTGAGCATAAATTTTTTATGACCCCCAGGCGGACGTGCTATTTTCTTACATAGTAACGTGCTATATAACAACATATAATTTGTAACTGGGGTCATAAAAACACTGGGGGCCGAAACAGAATAGATCCCTTTTTTTAATGCGATTTTTTGCTTGACCGATTTTTCGTCTGATTCATTTGACTTTTCGTCCTCAAAAACAGATCTTTTTCGTTTTTGTCCCCCCCCCGCAGCGTAGTGAGCGCATATTATTTGCACCCCCAGACGCACGTACCATGTTTTTACATAAAGATTTTTTAAGTGATTGCACGTGCTCTGTAACTGGGGGCGCATAACGTACTGGGGCACAATCAGAAGATCCAAAATCTCTTAGAGCCATCTCTTTGAGCTAACTGGTATCCACGTATGCGATTCACAAACTGTTTTGGAGACTTATACTTATGGTGTGAAGGGCGGTTCTTAGAAGTTGTAGAAATTGAGCCCCCCAATCCCTACCCCTGCTTATCGTTCAGTTCGTAAGGGCCCCGTGAGACCGAGAGCCCCGAAGACCCCCCTCCCACTGTTCCCCCATCCACTGTTGCCCCCCCCGCTGCGCTTACTTAACTCACGACTCTTTAATTAAGCTAAAGCTAGCCTCATTAAACCGTGGCTAGCTACTGACTGACAAAGCCAACCGGTCGTTTGAAAGCAATTCGCCCGACGTTAGTCGGTTATGTTAGTTACTTTGAGGCAACTTTTTTGTGAGCATTTGTTCAGTCCTTAATTTTTTCCCAACGTCTTTCGCTTACTTCAATTTAATCGCGAAACTTAAAGATAACATCATTCTTAAAGTGAAGGTCCTGGAGCCTTTGTAATAATTTTTGAAAAGCTGTTTCAGTGAACTGTAGCTGAGAGCAATGTGTTTATTAATTTGATCTGCTCATCAGTTTTTTGCTCTTTTTCATACTGCTAGAGCGATTAGCAATGGCAGTTCTTTCAGGTTAGGTAGCGCAAAATTACTTCAACCGTTAAAGTCTGAAAAGTTAACCATTTCCTTGTGCCGATGCACAACAAAACATTATGCTAGTTTTATGCCCATATTTAGACATTTTGTTTGTATTAAACTACTTAAGAGCTAGGTTTTTAGTTGCTAAGGTGTTTGCAAACGTTTAATACCTAAATGTTTTTTTTGTATAGTTACTCGGCAGTTATCATTTTAGTTCAATCGGAAGCTTACATGGTTTAAAAAACCCGAGTTGTTCACAAATACTGCATGAGAAGAGGATATAAGACAGTATATGAATACTTTATCTTTACCAGCCGCAGGTGAGGTAAGAGCCTTCGACTGTTTGCTAATGAAGAGCGAGAGGGAAAGTGTTGGAGGTTGTTTTTGCTTGAGGAGGTTTGTTGTTTCGAACAATAAGTGGACAGATACGCTGACGAGCAAACAATACACACCCGAGCACCTACAGTAGAACAGGGAAGTAGATAACTTTCAGAAGTTGTCAGCTGCCGCCCCATTCATTTTGTTTACTTCGATTATTACCTTCTTTTCTTCCCACTTTTCCTCTCTTCAATTCACTTTTCTCCCCTTTTGTCTATATTTGCTCAGAGTGAGAGAGAATAACAGATAGCAATCAGATGGTTCGCGATTGTTAAATTTGCTCTCTCGTTCCCTTGTCTCTATCATTTGAGCACGCAATCCAATGTCTGCTTGTCACTATTGGCTTCCGGATATGCTGGTGGGTGTATTTTTTATCAGGTTGATTTTCCTCAAAACAAAGCAGTCTGAAAGCAGTATGCAATTGGAAGACACTACCAGCTCAATAATATTGACAAAGTGACTGAACTGAAAAAGAAAAATGAACTGAAATTTTTTAAAATGAATGGCCAGTTTATAACAGAACTTCAGATAGTAGAACGGAAGAAGTCATTAGCTGCTAATCAGTATGTAAAGTTTGTGTCAGCGTGTTGGTAATTCGGTTCAGTATGCGAACTATGCTAGCCGGGCTTTTTTGTTCGGTCATTTTCGATACCGCTAAATATTCGTGAGTGGTTTCATTTGAAAACCTTCGGTGTTCAAAGGAAAATTTCCCCCGAAAATGAATGAGGTTTTGTAAAATCTAGGTGCTCCCTAAACTTTATGGCCGACTAACCGATTTGTCCAACAAAAAAGAATCACCAGTAAGTTCTGTGAGCTGTTTAATTTTGGGAGACCATTTTAATAGTTTTAGTAGTTAATAGTAGGTTCGAGTTTAGGCTACAAAGACGCTTATAAAAATCAATTGAAAGTCTAGAGAGAACTTTCTTTTAAAAAAGAATCTTAAAAGCTTGAAAAAAGTATCGCTTCATACTCACAGTATTTGTCAAAAAAGTATTTAGAAAAAAAATACTTGGCGAACTTTGATAGACTAGATATCAGAAGCTCGTCTCAGTCAGCATAGTTTTAATTAATTTAATATTTTCTGCTCTGGATACTTGTTTCTTGAAGTTCTAATTTTCCTTGTTGTTCGTTTGCAATTTTCTGGATTCAAATGACTAAATCCGGTCAAATGACAAAATCGGTCAAATGACAAAATCACAGGAAAATTAAATTTCGAACGACATTTTGACAAAACTTGAACATTCTCAAGTTTTCTACCCTTACCAGAAAAAAAATTCCAAGAAAATTTTATCGAATTTTTCAAAATCAACAAAATTCTCAAATGTTATTGTATCAAGCCACCCTAAAGTTTTTTCATGGATGCTACGCGCAAGTACAGTTGACTGACATTCTTCGTTAGTATAAAGTTGAGCAGTAAAAATTGAAAATTTTTAACTTTGATTAGTTTCAACTCATAGCAGATATTTAGACTACTTTCTCAACCAATTGGATGCTCAGAATTAATTAAATCACGGAAACCAGGAGCTAAACAAATATATCAAAAACTTTGATTAACAAAGGACTAAATAACATAATATGTTTCAGGATAAAATTATATGTTATTGTCAAAAATATATCACATTAGAATGAAAGAGCTTAAAATGTTTGTGCTTTGCTTTGGGTAACTTTATTTGTTGCAGTTACGCCTCTGAACTGAAGATTTGTCTGCGAAGTTTTTGTGTCTGTTCTTACGTTGGACATTTTTTTGTGCGATTATTGTTTGTGTGCACTCGTGCATAGACAAATATAATTAGCTTCATTGTGAAAGTCGTAACAAATTGATTCAATCTAGGTTTGAAAGGATGCCAAAAACTTGCTAAAATCTAATTTCTTATCAAAAAGAGAAGAACTGAGTTTCGAACTTTTTGCGTCCAAACGGCATTGTTTGTTTGAACGGTATTGTTTGAACGGCATTGCTGCTATTTTGTCAATTTACCCAAAATAATGTCTTCACTATATTTTGATTTCATAAGCAGCTTTGAATTTACTAGAACAACAGGTTGGCACTATTCCAGGTTTTAATTCAACGGGATGCCCTGTATCGAGTGGCTTCTGCCCAATTGTTAAACAGCGAGACTAAAATAAAATTAATTTAGCAATTTTTTACGTATTCTAAAATTTACTGGTGTAACTTATCAAGGACAACTGTAAACGGGTAGATATCAAATTAAAGAAAACTAAGAGAGAGAGAGAGAGAGAAAATTTGAACTTTTTATATTATTGATTAAGCAAAAAGCTAAACGACCCGAGAGATCGTAAAAGTTGTGCCCTTGTAGCCAACGGAAATTGATTCAAATGAGTAGAAACGACAGAAAGGTGATGTGTCGCGGTTTTGTCAAAACGTGCTGAGAAATTGAGCAAAATGTTCAAATTAGTAATCAGGACAGTTTTCACGAAAATTTTCTTGCGGATTTTCTTGCATTGCTCAAAGTACGAGCAACGCAAGAACAGACGTTAAAAAACTCAGGACAATAAAAAACTTAGCCGAATATCAAGACAATAAAATAAACTCAAGTCAAATACAAGAAATGCTTACAATGTTTTACAGAATGCTTAGTTTCAGAAGTTGTGTGAAAATATAATTATGAACAAGGAGGCTCAGTAATGTGCGACCGCACATAATTTTCTGACCCCACTCAGCCACGTTTTTGACTCAATTGTCCACCAAAAGTGGAAGAGATTGAAAACTTTCAAAAATCACTTACTGCTCGAATGTAATTGGTTTTTCCGTCAAGAAATTGAGTTGAGCTCAAAACCAATATACAAAAAAAACAATAACTTATTAGAGAGCCGATTATAACTGGCATTAAGAAGAGTAAGAGACAAGAGAAATAAAAAAAGTCAAATAAAAACAAACCGCATTACTTAAGACCAAAAGTCAATGTCTATCTGTTTAAGAAAAAATTAATGAAGAGGTAACAATATTATCAGATAAAAACTGAAGAGAACCAATTGACCAGCCTGTTACCAACGATATAGAATCCATCTTCTTTGAGAATATTTAACAAATAGACCAAAACCAAATAGGGTAATATTAAAAAACAAAATGTTTAAACTTGAAAACAAAACGTTTGAAAACAACTAAAATCAAAGTCATGAAAACAACTAATCCCTCAACTTTAAATTTATACCTTCATTCGAAACCATTGAGATCTTTATTTATCAATGTCATACAACAACAAAAAGAAATTTCGGCACAAATCAAGAAGTCAATTCAATTTTGCGAGGAAACTGTGTCGAAGCCTATAAGATCAAAATCCATTCAATAAAATTTTCAAATATAGTGGATTGCTCCTTTTTTCAACGGTGTTAATGCGATATGCGACTTTTAATAAATGTGCTTTTGACATGGCAATGCGCAAGACAGAAAAATTAACCCAAAAAGGGGAAAATGTCGATAAAATAAATAGAAAATTTTTGAACACGCGTAGCATCAACGCCAAAAATCATTCAATCAAATAACGAAAACAATAATTTAGTCTAAAATATGAATAACCTGAAAAAATATGACCTTTCTCTATGATAAGACTACTTTCAAAGATTGCAAAATAGGATTGAAATTGGCAAATCTCTCTAAAAAAAAACTTTTTTGAAATTAAGTTCCTAAATCAAATTTCTAAATTTTTTTCAAAAAACCAGTCAGACAAAATAGCTTCATTCTAAATAGTTTAAGCTGCTACTGCTCAGGAAGATAAATGTACATGCCATTAGTGAAACGAAGTCAAAAGACTGCAAATTAACACAATACAGGCAGAACTCAAAGTCTCGCGAACATTTTTACGCAAAGGGTGTTGAAGACGAAAAGCCATATGCTTTTGGCTGAAATTGGTTTGTAAGTTCATTGACCTCTTTTAGTCTATGAACTATGTTGTTGCTATTTGAGGTTTGAATTGAAATTATTCTGGTCTGTAAGATAAAAAACAAAAGGCAAAAGTATTTTTTAAAAAATTATAGAGCACCTCATTAGAATCCGACTCATTCTTGAAGTATAAGTCTCCACAACTAGATCAAAACTGATCTGGTTCCTGCTTCTTTTTCATTCAATTTCATTTCTACCAAATGTTTCTGAAGCTGTTGATTTGTCTAAAAATCAGTTCATCAAAAATAAATGATGAATTTTAGATATTTCTCGAGTTATTTTACCAATAAAAAAAGGTATCAACTAAAATCAAAAGAAAATTTTTTAATGCTTCCTATTTACCAATTAGAAGTTTAGTTACTTAGAATCAACCCTAACACTACAATAAGAACACCAAATGCTTGAAAATCTCAAGAATTCTTTAAAAAACAATATATCGGAGCCATAAAAACCATGAGTTTTACCCATAAAACGCAATATTGTTCCATTAGACCTTATTGGAACTTAAAAAACCCTATTATAATTTGGAGCTGTAATTCGGAAAAGATTTTCTAGAGAATGGGATAATAAAAATTGTCAGAAGGTTTTTTCAAAAAATAAACACCCAAAATACAATTCGAAGACTTTTTCATGCTTTTAGAAAATTCAATGATGAGACCAAAACTTGCCTTGCCATTGCTGCTCGGCTGTTAAAAAACGCAATTGTTCTGTTTTTTTTGCAATAGGTTTTTGCAAACGAAAATCTTATATCAAAATAAATTATGCATTTCTTTTATTGCTATCTGTTAAGTTTATAGAAAGACCGCGAAAATGTTGTTTTCGGAAATTTTTCTTAGAAAACGGAGGAAAAATTCGCCCATGTATGAGTTAAGAGAGATGGTGTCCTCAGTTTTTACGTCTGCACCGCCGGTCAAACTGGACAAAGCGGTCAATAGGCATGTTTGATGACATTTTTATGAAAAAAAGGGGAAAAATTCCGAATTTTCAAAATTTTAGCTAAACATTTTGGCAGAAGAAAGATTTTAATTAGTTCAACAACTTTCCATCTTGAACCGTAAAACCAATGAGACTATTTTAAAAATTTTATCATATTTTATCAAAATTTGATCAAAATTTAACCAAAAATTACGAAAAAAAATGATCAAAACAACGGAAGTTTGGCTAACGTTCGCAAATCTTTAAACCTCCGTAACTCCTCGGAAAAAGCGAAATTAAAAAATCTTTATAATTTGAAATTTTACGCTTGACAAGCTTTCTAATGATAGCTCTCACAATCCTGTGCGATGAATATATTGATCGGCGAAAATTGACTGAGCAAAAAAACCCATTTGATTATATAGTTCCTCCCCCACCAAGGTGGGTTGGAACAATTAGATGTAGTTTTGAAGAGAAGTACTTTAGAGACGTCAATTTTTTTTCGTGATACAGATTGAAATGTTGTAGATGTTTTTTTGTAAATATCAAGCGCTTTTTCTATAATTGGTAGCGCCTTTTCCATTTATTCTCCTAGTCCTGGTCTATTCAGTTTTACCGTGCAGCTAATTTTTGAAAAATTTGCTGTATGTGAAGCACTTTCAGTGCAGTAGGTCAATTAAACAGTTTATTAAAAGCTTTCAATCCCCTGGGCTATCTCAAGTTGACTCTAATAGTATCCCGATAGTCAAAAGCATTGTAATCAGAATGTCAACTGCTGTTCAGTTTAATCATCTGCTGTGCAATGTGATTAGTAAACTTTGAAGCTCTCAAATTAACTTAGGCTCAAATTGAACTTGACCTGAGCAAAAAATAACTTTTTGTAATTAAGTATCTTTTAACGTCCTGAAAGAGATATTTTGCTACATTTTGCAAAGTAAATATGTTTTTCAATGCAACTACTCAATTGATAATATTGATGGAAGCTTTTGATAATACTTGTGAAAACGAAATTGAGAAAAATGCATTTAGTCATTTAACAAGTGCAATTATTATTAATTAAATCGGAGGTAAGTGTCTCGAGTTTTGCTACTTCTTAACTGTCGCTCATTAAATCAGAAGTCTTTTTAGTAAACGTTTTTCTTGCTTCGCTTTATTGTTTGAAAGTGTGTTCGAAAACTTCTGCCATGAACAATTGGATAATGTGGTCTGAGCAACGCAGAAACTAAAGACTGAACTAAAGACCAATTTTTTTAAATGGACAACTCAAATGTCAAGAATTCATAACTAATTTGATAACCAAATGCAATTATTATGATTTCGAAAACTTCATAGCTGTAGCTCAATCATATACATCAAGAGGTCTAAAATAATTGAATAATTGATATCAATAATTGAATTGATCAAACAACTGATCGAACTTGATAGGAAAATAAACAAAATAAATTTGTTGTTATCATACAAAAACCACCTAAACAGCATGCAAAGTTTGTTCATTGCACAACCGTATAGTAGTTCTAATAATATGAAGCATTCAATTTGTGAACTTTTGCTCATTTATCACGATATCGGAGCTTTTTTGACCCTTTATAATATATTTCAGAAAAAGAGGGCTGCAATTAACATACTTGGAGGAAACAGCTTTCCTGCTGTTATTTTCTCTAAAAAACAAATGTCCTTTTTTATAGTATTTATAATTTTCTTGAAAATTTCTCTTGTTTTTGTCCGCATCTACAAAATCATTCATCATATGGACATTTATTGATTAATAAATATCCTTTAAAATCAGTTGTATCTTAAAACTTGCTTGTTTAACTTTGATTTTATCAACAGATTTTATCTTTTTTTGCTGAATTTCACAAGTTTCGTCATGAATTGTTCGTGTGCTTCGCTGACTAAAAGGCAACATTTGTTTTTGTTGTTGGGTAGAAAACGAAAAAAACTCGCACTTTTATTGATCCTTTTTAAATTCAGAACGATAGTGCATCCTACGTTGTACAGTGATTTCTTGTAAAAAAAACGATAGAAACAATAAAGACAAGCGTTTTCGGCCAACAAAAATTTGGGTTCTAGACATTAATTTTTCTTTTCAAATCAGAAATATCTAATATGAAATTCAGAAATTAAATTCCTTTATTCACTTGCGTGAATTTTTTCACGTAAACAATTTTTATTAAAAAAATCAATAATTTTATACATTATAATTAGTTATTCATTTTTGCCATAAAATTATCACTCGAAACCAAAACAAACTTTTTATCAGAAACGTTTCTTGAAATCTAGCAAAAAGTAAAATGAACAATTTGAATAGAACAGTTCAAAAAAGGAGAAAGAAAACTTTGTCGAAAATTGAGTTTTTTTGTTCAGTTTTCTTTTAGGGAACAAAAGAAGTCGTGATCGCAGCATCAGATTTAGACAATTTTAAAGTTCTCTGCTAGTAAAAGGAAATTTCAAAGCTGTAGTGCTTCACACTATACATCAATTGACAAAAATAATTGAATTTTTCATATCAGTAAATGAAGTTAAGTAACTATCGATAGTTTTGAAGAAGCTGTAGCTAAGATATGAATTTCGATATACAAAATCCATATCATTAGTATTCACGAATTTGTGACCAAGTATTTAAGAGTGCATGAGTCCAATCAGGTAAAAACATATTACTTATACGAAAAGATATATGAGAAATGCCCATTTTCCATGATATCGGAGCTTGAGTTGGCCATGAGAGATCTTGCTAAAAATTTGGGCTGAATTTAATTTTTGTGGAAAAATTAATATCAGCGCTTTTGCGTTTTTCCCAATAAAGGCTTTCTTATTACATTTTATTTATTCCGCATCTCTAAAGTCATTACATGAGTTTTTCTGGTTACCACCTTATCACAAATAAATTTCAATTTACTTGAGTTCTATCTACAAAATTGGTTGTTAAATTTTGTTATGCAGTTTATCTTTTTTCTTTGATTTCTTTAAATTTGTATAATTTTTTGTTTAGCTCTGCTTTTTTTTCTGAGAGGCACTTTTTTATTTGTTTTTTTAGGTCCAAAGAACAATTAGTAATTACATTTTTTTAAATAATAATTGTCAATCGAAACCGAATTCATTTTTTGCTGAAGTTATTCCGAAAGAATGAACAGAAAATGATTTGAAAAGTCGCTGAAAAGTCAAAGAACGAATACATTTTAGCAAACAAGTTTCGAGATAGTAATGTTAATTAGATTCACTATTTCTAAGCTTCCATTTGTTCAAAAATAGACATTTTATTATACCATGGATTACATTGTATTGGCAAAGAGTCATAATACCTAATAAATGCCAAATGGACAATCTGAATAGAACCGTTTAAATTTTTTTTTAAATTAGAGCAAAAACAAACTTGATGGCCGCAAGGGCTTAAAGATACACTTGACTTGATCAAAATAATTGAATATTTGATATCAGTAATTAAATTTCGTAAACGGTTCATCGAACTGTAACACTAGCCACAAAACCATCTTAGTTATCATAAAACAACCATATAATGTACATTCAAAAATTTGTGCCCAATTTTTAAGCTCTTATGTGTTTTGTAATACGAAACACAATTTTTATATTAACCAATTTATAAACTTTCCTCATTTATGAACTTTGTTATAATACTGTAGCTCGGCCGTGTTTAACGAATTTGGAAGAAACGTTTTTAGTGCTGTTCTTTTTTTTGTCTAAAAGAAGCTATTTGAATCACGGGATTTTGCCGTTTTCTATCTGATTCATTTATTTCAATTCTTCCGCATCTTTAGTCAGTCCTTCACCGTATAGTCAGTCCTTATTTTCGCCCTCATCACGGCCTTCTGATGAAAAGGTGTCGTTCCAGTTTCGTTTGCATCTAAATTTTGCTCATGTGTTTTTGTTATGCGCTTTATGTTTTTGCTCGCTTTTCTAGCATTTTAAACTAATTTTTGAACCACTAATGCTCTGACATATTCCACATTTAGTATAAAACATTTCATTCCAATTTTACGACTATTGTTATCTCACGGCAAGACTTCTAGATTCTTCCAAAGCTTTCGGTAGAACAGACTGAAAAAGACTCTTTTTAAATTTTAGATGAACATATCTGAATAGCTTTTTGAATTGCTATGGAAGTCATACTAGAACATTTCCTAGAACAAGTGTTTAAAAGTAGCCAAAGTTTCAGGATAGGGAATGTTTTTGCTCGCTTTTCTAGCATTTTAAACTAATTTTTGAACCACTAATGCTCTGACATATTCAACATTTAGTATAAAACATTTCATTTCAATTTTACGACTATTGTTATCTCACGGCAAGTCTTCTAGATTCTTCCAAAGCTTTCGGTAGAACAGACTGAAAAAGACTCTTTTTAAATTTTAGATGAACATATCTGAATAGCTTTTTGAATTGCTATGGAAGTCATACTAGAACATTTCCTAGAACAAGTGTTTAAAAGTAGCCAAAGTTTCAGGATAGGGAATGTTTTTGCTCGCTTTTCTAGCATTTTAAACTAATTTTTGAACCACTAATGCTCTGACATATTCCACATTTAGTATAAAACATTTCATTCCAATTTTACGACTATTGTTATCTCACGGCAAGTCTTCTAGATTCTTCCGAAGCTTTCGGTAGAACAGACTGAAAAAGACTCTTTTTAAATTTTAGATGAACATATCTGAATAGATTTTGAATTGCTATGGAAGTCATACTAGAACATTTTCTAGAACAAGTGTTTAAAAGTAGCCAAAGTTACAGGATAGGGAATGTTTTTGCTCGCTTTTCTAGCATTTTAAACTAATTTTTGAACCACTAACGCTCTGACATATTCCACATTTAGTATAAAACATTTCATTCCAATTTTACGACTATTGTTATCTCACGGCAAGTCTTCTAGATTCTTCCAAAGCTTTCGGTAGAACAGACTGAAAAAGACTCTTTTTAAATTTTAGATGAACATATCTGAATAGCTTTTTGAATTGCTATGGAAGTCATACTAGAACATTTCCTAGAACAAGTGTTTAAAAGTAGCCAAAGTTTCAGGATAGGGAATGTTTTTGCTCGCTTTTCTAGCATTTTAAACTAATTTTTGATCCACTAATTCTCTGACATTTTCCACATTTAGTATAAAACATTTCATTCCAATTTTACGACTATTGTTATCTGACGGCAAGTCTTCTAGATTCTTCCAAAGCTTTCGGTAGAACAGACTGAAAAAGACTCTTTTTAAATTTTAGATGAACAAATCTGAATAGCTTTTTGAATTGCTATGGAAGTCATACTAGAACATTTCCTAGAACAAGTGTTTAAAAGTAGCCAAAGTTACAGGATAAGGAGTGTTTTTTCCACCGCTCCTGATCATTTAGTTAAAACGTCGCAGTTTACGGACACTTTAAAGTTTTTCTCAAAAAAGGTCAAGTTTACGAGATTAATTATAAAAAAATCATCTTTAGATTGAGAACCGTTCGCAGAAAGTGTTAAATGTGCTCTCTGTTAAGGAGCTTTCATGTTATGGAAAAAAGAACGAGCACTTCATGATCTGACAGAGTGGTGTTTGGGTTGAGTAAATAATGTCCTTAGATTCTGAAAACCAATTTATTAAAAAAAACGCAATGAGTTAGCTGCAGAAGTGCTCTTTAATAAAGTTGATTTGATAGTAATTCGTGGAGAAATCAACTTTTTTTGTAAGGAGTGCCTTAATGAATGGATATCGAACCAACTGTTTTTCACCAATTTTTATTCTGAATATAATCCTTGACGGTCAGAAACGAGTTCGTCTACTGGGTGTCCCGCTTTTTCACCCCTATTCATTTAGCCCCCTGTCATTTAACCCTGATTTATTCAACCCTGTATCATTTAACCCCTCTATATTTTAACCACTCTGTCATTTCACCCCGATTTTAATCTTTCTATGTAATCAGGATTATTAAATTAGCAATATAATCATTTGGCCATGCCTCAGCGGCCCGTGGGACTTGATATGAAACTATCACAACCGAACGTGGGATTAATTTATCCACTTAATTATCACAAAACATGCCTTTAATGTCGACTGCTAATTGGCGGGATGAAATGATAGAGGGGTGAAATGATAGAGGGGTTTAATGATAGAGGGGTGAATAAATCGGGGTTAAATGATAGGGGGGTTAAATGAATAGGGGTGAAAAGCAGTAGAACCTTCTACTGTACAGGTCAAAACGAGATTCGCCACCGGGTACCATTTCAAAAGTTGCCGTTGCGTGAAAAAACCTAATTTTAAGTAAATTAATTTTTATACAAAAATTTTGCGATAAACTTTTCTCGACTTGATGAGTCAGAGTTTGATTGGGCCTTCGCACCTCAAACTGGTAACTCATATAACACCTGTTTTTGGACTGAGATGACCGGTAGCTGAGGAGAGAGCATCTTATTGCAAATTGTTCAATACTTGAGAGAGTTGTTCAAGAGTTAATCTGGGAGTTCGTTGACACAAATCTCCCCTCGAGTCAATAATTGTCCTCTTAGCTAATACGACACACACTGAAATGCTAATCCCCATTCCTTGTCACACTTAAGTGCTTTAATCCACACCCAAAATATTCCTTATTTCATATAGAACATCGGTCGTGAAGCCGAATTTAGACAACAATCTCTCAATAGATGTTTTAGCTGCAAGTGATTGGTACAAGTGAACAAAATTTAAGAAAAAAATAATTGAGAAAGTTGAGTGTCTTCATATGTGTTTGCGTTAGTACGTGTTGGTGCGTATGTGCGTTTGTTTGTGCGCGTGGGAGGTATGTGGGTTGCTTCATTTTTTTGTGTTGAACGTAAAAAGTTCCTATCTTGCTATATTGAATATAACAGCCATTGTATTTCGGCCTAGCGAGCCTTTTGTTTGTGCTGTAGTGACCTGTTCCCACTTTATCACAACTTAACCAGTGTCCGGTTATTACAAATACTAGTTATTACAATCGCTTGCTATCAAGCCGGGATCTTCGCTTCCGAATTGCGATTAGGGATTTGGTCATCAAGTGTTCTAATCTAACCCGCCTATTTTGCGCAGAATTTTCAATCGAGGTCTCTTTATTAATAATCTTGATTATTCAAATATATCTATAGTTAATATAATAGATCGCCTTTTATTTAACACTGTTATTGTCTCCAAGAACAATTGGATAAATTTAAATTGTTAAGCCTGACCATTTAGGCGGTTTTAATTAAAATTGACTAATTCTAGACCAAGTTTGAAGATTTAAATTTGAAGTTCTAGATGAACCTCATTTTTTTATCGTGTGATTCAAAAAATTGCTGATTTTGATTTCTGAGGTTTAATCATCTGTTTCTTGTAAAACTGCATGACAAGAATACCAGGTCTAAATTTACTTTGCTTCATGAAAAATCGCAGAATGCAAAATGTCTAATCCCTAAGTTGAACGATGACCTTATAATGAACAACTTTATCCAGATAAAGTGAATCTAATGCAACTTAACATATCAACTTCAGCGCGAGTAGAACATGTAGGCACGAAAAGTGGAACTCTGAAATATTTCCAACACAAAAAGCGAATTCTAGATTTGAAACTGTACAAAGATAATAATGGCTATGTGATTTAACTGATGAGAATGGTTGAAAAAGAAAATATTGATTCTGATAAAGATTCAATTGTTGATCTACCACCAAATTCTCACACACTTAATAAAGGATTAGAAACTCCAAATTAGGGACTAATGGTATCAAAATTATGAACGACCTTCCGAAAACTTTTCCCAATGAGGCACTTATCACGCAAAGATTAGTAATTTATGTAAAAACTGGATTAAACTATCATAACGAAAGATAGAAAAACAGTATATATACGGCTCGATGTGGGCCAATTTTTGTAACAAAAACAGTCTGAAAATGACTATATTGTTGTTATAGTTCAAAATGCGGAGAACAGTTGAGTCGATGAGAGAGTTAAAAGATATGTGTTGCTGTGTTAAAAAACATAATATTTGTTGAAAATGGCGTATTCGGATAACTATGCTTTTCGCTAAACAAACTTAGCAAATTTTCATCTATTTTCTCTTTCTGGATTTTTTTCTTGTAATTTGGTACAAAATGAAACTTTCACCTAGTAAGTAAAGACTATATGTTTTGTAGCTCCGCGCCCATAGAATACAATAACCAGTCGTACAACAGGAACCGGAATTTATTTATTTTCTGTATTTCTACAGAGGAACAGTGTACGTTTGTACAGCCTTAGTAACTTTATATCACGTCCTCAATTTATAAAGTAATACTTTGTTCTAGTTCCTACTAATAGGTTATAAATTAGTTTGGTGAGTACTTAAAAAGGTAATCAACCAATCAATAATTACTTTAGGTAAAGTAACGAATCTGGAGGCAAGAACAACATCAAGACGTTTGATTTCCGAAAGTATTAATCGGCGACGCTCTTTCCAAGCAACAAAATAGTGAAACCACCCTAAGTGCAGGATCGACTCTTCTTTTATAAGGCTGGAAAGTAGGGTATAGCTCAAAAAATATAGAAAGGTGAACTAAGTAGACATTTAACAAGGTCTGCAGTTACCTTGAATTACTTGAGAAGATAAATTCTACGCTGTATGCAATTTGGTTATAACTCATCTGGTTGGGGTGTAGAGTGAACACCGACGAGCTGTTCACGCCATTTACTATTTTTTCTTAACTTTATTGATAAATCGATTAAGTACAGAGAACGCGGTATAGTTCTCAATCTTAGAGTCACCAGTTTTATTTCATTACTTTTAGGTTTCTTTAAGACTATAAGAATTCGCTTAAAACAGAGAGGCGTTGAGATATCTTTGACTTTTTTATTGGCAATTGTGTGAACGTCTATAAACCGCAGCCCACTTCAATTAGGGATTGAACGAAGGGCTTGGTATAACTTTTTAATCTGTTTCAGAGCAGTCGATTTGTGAAATTGCTACCTCTCCCAGTAGTACCTCTCTTTATGGAAATGTTCTAGGAACACTTGTGGAGCTGTGAATAGGGTGAATTTCCATCTTAAAAATTCAGATCCTATAGAGCAAAACAACAAAAGATAATCATTAGTCCTAATTGAAAGCTTGTAATGTACTCCGAAAACAATTCCATAGGATGTTGTAAAACCAGTTTCTTTCTTGTTTTCTTTCAGTTGTAAAACCAGAAGAAATCGGAAACATTTTTGCATATCTGCCGCTAGTTTCCGTCAATTTTGACCCTGAAGTTGGATTTGAAAAACATGTTGATAAAAGCTCTAAAATGTTTCTGTTGCTGACCAGCCTTAGAATATCGGAGTTTGATTATTATATTGAGAAAAAAGTATTGCATGTTGGGTCCACGTTAGGGCCTATTACTGGTCTTGTTGTTCATGTTCAATACTGTCATGCTGAACATGATAAACGATTTGTTTGGGTTCTCGGACAATTATTTGCCAATTGAAATCACCCTTTCAATAGCTCAGTGTCGCAAATAAAACAAAAAATTATTTTGATTGCAAATAAATCTGTATAGTGCACAATTGTCAGCTAAGAACATGAATAGGTTAACTGTAAGCTGTGGTCAGTTTTTTTAAGTTTCTCTATGACTCAGGCCACCAAAAGTTCAATATGTCATAGAAAATACACAACACAAATTTCTCAGTAGTTCTAGCGAGCAAACCGAATGATAAAGCTGTGCAAATTGCGCATCTAGTTTTTCTACATTTTAACGACTGACTTCGGCCATTTAACTTCCAAGCGTTCTTTGCTGTTTAAACTATTCAGTTCCTATTCATTTTATAGTAAAAAGCGTGATGAACAAACAACATGCATCTGATAGGATTTATTTACTCGTTTAAGTTTTACATTTTTGAGTAAATAAAGGGGGAGACATTTCGTTGTTTCCGGAATTTTTTAAATAAACCAGTTTTGGGTACTGAAAAATTGGTTCAGGTTAAAAAAATTTTTGTTTAATGTTAAAATGTACGAAATTTAGAAGTACCAATATGAAAAAGAATACAAAAGAACGAAAAATTCAACCTGCTTTTCCGAAATCAATGCGTTTCTTGCGAATCTATTATTCCAGTAAACACCATTTGCGAACAAGCTGATTAGCTGGGTTCTCTGACATCAGATCACAGCACCACCACCATCAACCATAGCCAAAATTGACTGCAGGCGGAGCAGTCGCATAACAATTTTCATGAGGTCTACGGTAATGAAAAAAAATGTCACGAATCTACGGTTAAATGACACTGGGACAAATTGCGCATATTGGTTCAATATAGATTCTATGTTTCGGTTCTGGAAATAACTTTTTACATTTGATAATTTCAGACTCGTGCGCATTTGCACTGCGGGATACTGATTGCTTTATAAAATGGTCTATGGTTTTTTCATCTATCGTGATCTAAGCCCCCCATCCCCGTTCTAAATAGTTGGCCCGAAAAGGTTATCCGAGCAAATAGATTTCATTTCATTAATTCATTCTTTCAAAACGAAAAAACAGAACATTTTTAGACACTTGACTCAAGTGTTATTGATTTAAGGAATGCTTTCGTTATTTGTTTATTTTGTTTACACACTTCAAAATTGGTTGCTGGCATTTATAGCACCGCTCAGCTGTGTTTCAATTGATATTGTTTCTGCGGAAATCAAATCAATGGTTTTGAAATATTTTGTATCATTTAAAATTTATCCACCTGTGAAATATTAATTAGCATGAGCAGGCGCCTATCTCAGTAATGCTTTTGATCAAGATCTACCTTTGTGAAAAACTCACCCCCGTTTATAAGAGCCCTTTGAAATAAATGTCATTCACGCTAATAAACGGAGATTATGAATAATTTCTAAATTGCTCTTGAGATGAGATTTAAAATTGGTACATTAATAACGAATGCCCCGTTTAAATGCCATATTTCGAAAGTAAGAAAGGACAATGAACAAAAGTGTCAAATTGAGCTTAACGTTTGACAATCATCTTTAAAATTCTAGAGAATTGCGTAATAACTAATTGATGAAAATGAGAAGCATCTGAAAAGTCTAATTTATTCTCCACTAATGTGAGAAGCGAAGCAATCATTTGCAGATGCCAGCTTTTGTGTTGAATAGATTTGATGAAATGACAGGAATGCAGGTTTTGATTTGCAATTGCCCGTATTCACAACCATTAAAGAAAAAATGATTCAAAATATTTCGTTAACTAACAAATTGGACAAAAAAGGATTTAAGATCATACCTTTTTGTTAGATTAACTGTTTTAATACATTTAAATCGCTTTCATCGCAAAAAACATCGAACAAAAAAGATCTCGTTGAATAACCAGAAAAAATATTAAAAAACAAATTATTTTTAAAAAAGGAGTCTCGGTAATGTGCGTAGGCACATAATGTTCCGAACCCGTTCATCCACATGCTTGAGTTAATTGGTTACCAAATGATGAAGAGATAGAACACTTTCAAAAACATACATATCCTTCAATACACAGCCAATGAAATGCAATAACGCCAGGTTTTAGGGCCGATGAAACTTGTTGTTAATAGGAATACTAGAAAAGACAATAATGAAAATCAAACAACAAACATAAAATACGACCAAAATTTGATGTTTATATTTTTAAAAAAATCACAAATTCAAACTCGCACCAAATAAAACCTAAAAATAGTTCGACTAAAAAGAGCCAAAAAATGCGAAGTTCAAAAATACGTATCTATTTTTGAAAACAAATAATTTAAAAAGTGACTAGTATCATTATGTGTTACTCGAATCACTAAGCTGTCCAATTATATCTCCATAGGAAGAATTTGAGACCATTCAATATTCAATTTACGCCATACAACTACAAAAAGAAGGACAATTAACAACAAAATTAAAAAGTTAATTGAGCGAAACTGACAATGAAGGCGTTAAAACCACACATTTGCCACTAAGAGTTTTCAAAATGTAAAAAAACTCAATTGCAAAAAATTTCAAAGCCAATGGAACTTATCATTTATTTTTCGTTTAAAATTTTTATATTAAATTTAAAGCGAAAACAAAAATCCTTTAAAATGAACAAATATAAAACTAACTCAAAAATTTTGTGAAACTTTGTAGTTACAGTAGTAACTAAGCCGAGAGATGCCAGCTTTTGTGTTGAATAGATTTGATGAAATGACAAGAATGCAGGTTTTGATTTGCAATTGCCCGTATTCACAACCATTAAAGAAAAAATGATTCAAAATATTTCGTTAACTAACAAATTGGACAAAAAAGGATTTAAGATCATACCTTTTTGTTAGATTAACTGTTTTAATACATTTAAATCGCTTTCATCGCAAAAAACATCGAACAAAAAAGATCTCGTTGAATAACCAGAAAAAATATTAAAAAACAAATTATTTTTAAAAAAGGAGTCTCGGTAATGTGCGTAGGCACATAATGTTCCGAACCCGTTCATCCACATGCTTGAGTTAATTGGTTACCAAATGATGAAGAGATAGAACACTTTCAAAAACATACATATCGTTCAATACACAGCCAATGAAATGCAATAACGCCAGGTTTTAGGGCCGATGAAACTTGTTGTTAATAGGAATACTAGAAAAGACAATAATGAAAATCAAACAACAAACATAAAATACGACCAAAATTTGATGTTTATATTTTTAAAAAAATCACAACAAATTCAAACTCGCACCAAATAAAACCTAAAAATAGTTCGACTAAAAAGAGCCAAAAAATGCGAAGTTCAAAAATACGTATCTATTTTTGAAAACAAATAATTTCAAAAGTGACTAGTATCATTATGTGTTACTCGAATCACTAAGCTGTCCAATTATATCTCCATAGGAAGAATTTGAGACCATTCAATATTCAATTTACGCCATACAACTACAAAAAGAAGGACAATTAACAACAACGTTAAAAAGTTAATTGAGCGAAACTGACAATGAAGGCGTTAAAACCACAAATTTGCCACTAAGAGTTTTCAAAATGTAAAAAAACTCAATTGCGAAAAATTTCAAAGCCAATGGAACTTATCATTAATTTTATATTTAAAATTTTTATATTAAATTTAAAGCGAAAACAAAAATCCTTTAAAATGAACAAATATAAAAATAACTCAAAAATTTTATGAAACTTTGTAGTTACAGTAGTAACGAAGCCGAGAGATGCCAGCTTTTGTGTTGAATAGATTTGATGAAATGACAAGAATGCAGGTTTTGATTTGCAATTGCCCGTATTCACAACCATTAAAGAAAAAAATGATTCAAAATATTTCGTTAACTAACAAATTGGACAAAAAAAGATTTAAGATCATACCTTTTTGTTAGATTAACTGCTTTAATACATTTAAATCGCTTTCATCGCAAAAAACATCGAACAAAAAAGATCTCGTTGAATAACCAGAAAAAATATTAAAAAACAAATTATTTTTAAAAAAGGAGTCTCGGTAATGTGCGTAGGCACATAATGTTCCGAACCCGTTCATCCACATGCTTCAGTTAATTGGTTACCAAATGATGAAGAGATAGAACACTTTCAAAAACATACATATCCTTCAATACACAGCCAATGAAATGCAATAACGCCAGGTTTTAGGGCCGATGAAACTTGTTGTTAATAGGAATACTAGAAAAGACAATAATGAAAATCAAACAACAAACATAAAATACGACCAAAATTTGATGTTTATATTTTTAAAAAAATCACAACAAATTCAAACTCGCACCAAATAAAACCTAAAAATAGTTCGACTAAAAAGAGCCAAAAAATGCGAAGTTCAAAAATACGTATCTATTTTTGAAAACAAATAATTTCAAAAGTGACTAGTATCATTATGTGTTACTCGAATCACTAAGCTGTCCAATTATATCTCCATAGGAAGAATTTGAGACCATTCAATATTCAATTTACGCCATACAACTACAAAAAGAAGGACAATTAACAACAACGTTAAAAAGTTAATTGAGCGAAACTGACAATGAAGGCGTTAAAACCACAAATTTGCCACTAAGAGTTTTCAAAATGTAAAAAAACTCAATTGCGAAAAATTTCAAAGCCAATGGAACTTATCATTAATTTTATATTTAAAATTTTTATATTAAATTTAAAGCGAAAACAAAAATCCTTTAAAATGAACAAATATAAAAATAACTCAAAAATTTTATGAAACTTTGTAGTTACAGTAGTAACGAAGCCGAGAAACAAAAGACTCAAACTAAAACCGTTATTAAGATTAAATTATTGCTCGTTGGAAACTAATTGTGATCTGCCTTTACAGGGATTAAGCCACTAATCAAACAAAAAAACTATTTGAAAAATTGGCGAAACTCATAAATGCAAATAAATTTTTGAACACAAATATTTTCAAAAGTCAAAACAGACATATTTCAACAAAAGAAAAATATTAAGTTGCGATGTCTCATTGAAAAGGGATTTATTAAGTTGGAGCACCATAGGAAGCTAATTGGGCCTGTTGTTAAGGAGACTAAGTCACAAGATTACAAAAATAAAACAAATACAGGCGGAAGCCAAAACTTCTCAGACAATTTTACGACACCACACTGTTCTAGGCACTTCAATTATAAGATGTTATCTGCTAGAACCTTAAATCATTCTTTGATTCTCATCTGAACATCAACGGGTGTTCCTTATAAAAGCACTACGTAGAAATGACAACAGAAAGAACCCAAAATATTGAACAGTATGGAAATTTCCGATACTTTTTGAAACTAAATGGTCCAGTCGTCAGTCAATACATGAAAAAAGAGAAAAAAATTTTGAATAGACAAAAAGTAGTTGGGGTTTCTTATCAGTAAGATTGAGTTACATGGTGACGAAAATCAAAGCGAAAAGAAGACAGTTGAAAATTTTTTTTTTAAATTAATCTGAAAGTTTTAAAAACAGAGAGCTATAAGCCGAAATCAATTTAAAAAAACGCTCTTTTATACGTCCTGGTGAAGCAATTGATACCTATCGTTATCAATTGTTTGTCGTACCACAACAAAAAGAGGGAATATTATAAGCAAAATGAAAAAAAAATCCACTCAATTTTCGAGAGAACTGTATCTTAGCCCAAATTATAAGCTTTTCAACTAAAACAAGCAAAAATTCAGATTTTAAAACGCTGTGTATTTTCCCAACTATGCTTTCGTTCAATTGGACCTGTCTGTGGTTGTTGGGTTTAATATTTTGCAATTAGTATCTTTCATTAATTGAGCCCTGATTTGGAGTTCTTTTTAAAAAAATTACATAAAAAGTATAAATGAGGAAATAATTTGAAAAAGGGCGCGCCACCATGAAAATATAAAAAACAATTTTAATTGAAGGATCCATGGTGAGATCAAGATCAGACCTGATATTGCTGCACGTCTAAGTAAACGCTGAATTGTTCAAATGGTTGCAAAATAGATTAATTTTCAAACAAAATTTTTCAGTGTACCAAAAATGAATAATGGTTTTTGTTTAATTATCGAGTCTAAATTTGCAAAAAAGTGGCTAAATTATGACTCCCAAAGACTCTTAAAGCTAGCAGGAGTACATCTAGCTCTATTTTTAAACTTACGAAAAGGTTGGACGCAGTTTTAAGGTGTCTTCATCTATCAAATTTAAGGAAAGTGGGCTGAACAGCTTATTTGGTCCCATTTTTGACGAAAAAAGTGGATCGAACAACTGGGATTGATTAATTCAGCAACCCTCATCTATCTTTAAGGATAAAATCAATAACACTACCGTTTTCATTTTTTACATATGTTTACAAAATTGACGAAAAGTTGGTAAAATATTTTGGAAAACTTAAATAAAAACTACGGAATTTGGTCTACCACTCACAAAACATTAAACCTCGATAAGACACTGTAAAGAACAAAAATCAGAAAAATCTTTTATTTCTATTTTCTACGCTGGACGGGCTTTCTAAGGATACCACTCAGAACTATCTACGATGGTTATATGGCTAATTGGCTGATTAAAAAACCCATTTCAGTATAAATATATTTCCTCCCCCCAGTAGAATCGGTCGGAACAATAATATTTTATAACCTTCATAGATTATTGTGATTAAATCAACTGCGTCCTGTATATTGCCAACGGGGGTTTATAATTTTCTGTGCTTTTAATTTTTAGGTTTTGTTCCATAACCTTGAAAAGTTTAGGCAGGCTTCCTCCTGAGACGGAAATAAATTTTTGTTCAAAACATCCCGGGTGGAGATAACATCTGATCAAACCAGGTACAGACTGATCTCTGATCAGAATCAGCCCCTCTCGAAGTTTTTTCTGAGGAGCTCTAATCTACCTTTGATCACACCCTTGATAAGTCCGCTTGAACACTTTCCTGCAGCCAAAGCGCGCTCAGTACAAATTGCAACGGAGAACCACTTGCGTACAAAAGTGTATCTGAGCACACTCAACTGAGCTGACCTACACCCTAACAAGAATTCATGTAATTTCGACGAGCTTCCAGACTTCAATTTTTAGCACATAAAAAATAGTTTTGTGCCCTCGAGTGACTCTGATCAGACTTTGACCTCAACCTCGCTACGAATTACCCCTCATGTACTGGATAACGTTTAATCATTAATGATAAACATATATCTATTAAATCAACAAATTTTGCTGCGTTTTATTAACTGTTAAAAGATGCCTCGCTCTCTCTCCAAATTGAAGATTTTAAGTCTTTCAACATTGAAGATGGATAATTTTGAAATGGTTTATCAAAAATTCTTAAAACTCTTATAAGGCATATGACTTTTCCTGTTCAATTTGTACTCTAGCGACGCTAGAGCGATCAGTCTGTCTGAAATGTTTTTTAATATCCGTTGCTTTCAAAATGTGTTATTACTTAGCCTAGATACGAGGGAAGGGATCGGCTTTAATAAGGGCTCGATTTTAAAAATTTTCTAAGGAAACTATTCCAGAAGTGCCTTTAATATACCTAGTCTCTCTTGTTTCAATGAAATGCAAGTATCGCTCTTACAATTCGCAAAATCTTAGATTTTGGAGTGCTAAATTAACGGCTATATAGGGCTGGGGGTGGCACTAGCACAAAATATCCAAGGGGAGATGTAGCAAATTGTGGGAAAACAAGAGATTCAATCTCATTTAACAAAAATTTTTCAATGCGTCTTTATTTTCGGGACAAAAAAAGTTTTCATGTAAAATGCAGTTTCACTTTTTCTCAGTGTCAGAATCAGCAGTGAAATGATTTAACGTTTCATGAAAAGCATCAAGTGATGCATGCGAAAAACTATGTTGAGGTCCCCAGTTGAACGAAAGCTGTCTGTTTGTTTTGTATTTGTTTTTGTAACGACGCTTTAATGTATTTGTAGCTAAAAAACTGAATGTTGACCTGCAAGTAGTCAAACTTGAAATAGTTCTGACACCTTTTTGACCCGACATGGCTCATTGATTTTTTTTCCTGGCACCGTGGCTGACATAACAGAAGGTGTGGTTCTTGATTTGTTGTTGTTAATTTTTGAATGGATAAACCATGGATGTGGTTAAAACAAACTGGGTTCATCGCCACGATGCATTAGCTCTTCACACTTTTACGTCACAACTTTGTCTGTTAGCGCCATGAGAACTGATTAAAAGATCAAGTCATTTGCAGACCGAAAAAACCTAACCAACTGATGAGGCAGCAATTTTAATAACAGCTACTAGTCAGCGACACAAAACTCTCGACAAGAAATGAAGTTGCGAGAGCCCTTGTGTGTTTGAGCAGTAAATAATGAAATAAAGTAGAACCACAAATCGTGGTACTAAAAACACAATATTTTATTAGGGTTTTTCTTGATGTCAATCTTGATTTGCTGTGTTTTCTTGTTTGTGACTCAAAATACGGGAATTTTTTCTTCTTCCTCGATTGAAACAAATCATCTGACAGCAGTTCGATTGAGATGTGCCTAAGATAGTGTAAAGCAAGAGCCAGCAGAATATAAAAGGCAACCTCTCTTCAAGTTGTTGATTTGTTGTGAATCATCACCCTTCTTTAGGAGGCCTAGTAATGTGTATGGTATGGCATTTCTTTAACTTAACTGATCTTGACCCTAATCAAAGCAGAAGGATGGCAGAGAATTTCAACATCTTTTTTTTCGTTGAACAAGTTATGTTGTGTTAACTACTACTCAGAGGAACATTCGCATTGAATTCAACAAAATTGAAAAAAATCTGCCATTTTTAGCGAATTATAATATGAAAGTTGTCCTATGCTTTTTTTTCGGGGCAAAAAACTTTCATGTAATATGCAGTTTACTTATTCTCAATGTGAAAATCACCAGTGAAATGATTGAACGCTTCACGAGAAGCATCCAGTGACCAATGCGAAATACGATGTTGAAGTCCTCATTTGAACGAAAGCTATTTGTTTTTTGTATTTGTTTATGTACCGACTCCTTTTTGTATTTGTTTCACAAGAATTAAAAAGAATTAATTGTTGAGCAGAAAGAACTTAGACTTGAGATAGTTTGGAACGCTTTTTGACCCGACATGGCCCATTGAATTTTGCTTTCCTCACCGTGGCTGACATAACAGAAGGCGTGTGCGCTTGATTTGCTGCTGTTATTTTTTGAATGGATAAACTAAGGATGTGGTTAAAACAAATTGGGGTCATCGCCACGATGCATTAGCTCGTCACACTTTTACATCACAGCTTTGTCTGTTAGCGCCATGGGAACTGATTAAAAGATCAAGTCATTTGCAGACAGAAAAAACCTAACCGCTTGACGAGGAAGCATTTTTAATAACAGCTATTCAGCGACACAAAACTCTCGACAAGAAAGAAAGTTGCAAGACCAGTTGTGTGTTTGAGCAGTAAATAATGAAATAAAGTAGAACCACAAATCGTGGTACTAGAAACACAATATTGTATTAGGGTTTTTTCTTGTTATCGATCTTGATTTGTTGTGTTTTCTTGTTCGTGACTCAAAATAACGGAATTTTTTTTTCTTCCTCGATTGAAACAAATCACCTTACAGCAGTTCGATTGAGATGTGCATAAGATAGTGTAAAGCAAGAGCCAGCAGAATATATAAGGCAACCTCTCTTCAAGTTGTTGATTTGCTGTGAATCATCAGCGTTCTTTAGGAGGCCTAGTAATGTGTTTGGTACGGAAGTTCTTTAACTTCACTGCTCTTGACCCTAATCAAAGCAGAAGGATGGCAGAGAATTTCAGCATCCTTTTTTTCGTTGAACAAGTTATGTTATGTTAACTACTACTCAGAGGAACATTCGCATTGAATTCAACAAAATTGAAAAAAATCTGCCATTTTTAGCAAATTGTAAAATGAAAGTTGTCCTATGCGTCTTTTTTTTGGGGCAAAAAACTTTCATGTAATATGCAGTTTACTTATTCTCAGTGTGAAAATCATCAGTGAAATGATTGAACGCTTCATGAGAAGCATCCAGTGACGAATGCGAAATACGATGTTGAAGTCCTCATTTGAACGAAAGCTATTTGTTTTTTGTATTTGTTTATGTACCGACTCTTTTTGTATTTGTTTCACAAGAATTAAAAAGAATTAATTGTTGAGCAGAAAGAATTTAAACTTGAGATAGTTTGGAAAGCTTTTTGACCCAACATGGCCCATTGAATTTTGCTCTCCTCACCGTGGCTGACATAACAGAAGGCGTGTGCGCTCTATTTGCTGCTGTTATTTTTTAATGGATAAACTAAGGATGTGGTTAAAACAAATTGGAGTCATCGCCACGATGCATTAGCTCGTCACACTTTTACATCACAGCTTTGTCTGTTAGCGCCATGGGAACTGATTAAAAGATCAAGTCATTTGCAGACAGAAAAAACCTAAGCGTTTGACGAGGAAGCATATTTCATAACAGCTATTCAGCGACACAAAACTCTCGACAAGAAATGAAGTTGCAAGACCAGTTGTGTGTTTGAGCAGTAAATAATGAAATAAAGTACAACCACAAATCGTGGTACTAAAAACACAATATTGTATTAGGGTTTTTTGTTCAGTTTTACTTATGCAGTTTTACTTATTCTCAGTGTCAAAATCATCAGTGAAATGATTCAACGTTTCATGAGAAGCATCCTGTAACGCATGCGAAATACGATGTCGAAGTCCTCATTTGAACCAAAGCTATTTGTCTTTTGTATTGTTTTTATGTAACGACGCTTTATTGTATTTGTTTCAAAAGAATTGAAAGTTGACCTGCAAGAAGTTAAATTTGAAAAAGTTTGACACGTTTTTTGACTCGACGTGGCCCATTGAATTTTGCTCCGCTCACCGTGGCTGACATAACAGAATGTGTGTGCGCTTGATTAGCTGCTGTTATTTTTTGAGTGGATAAACTAAGGATGTGGTTAAAACAATTTAGGATCATCGCCACGGTGCATTAGCTCTTCACCTTTTTTACAACCAAGCTTTGTCAGTTGGCGCCATGGGAACTGATTAAACGATCAAGTCATCCGCAGACAGAAAAAACCGAACCAGCTGACGATGCAGCAATTCTAATAACAGGTACTAGTCAGCGACACAAAACTCTCGACAAGAACTGAAGTTGCGACACCAGTTGTGTGTTTGAGCAGGAAATAATGAAATAAAGTAGAACCGCAATTTGTGCTACTAAAAAACCTATTTTGTATTAGGTTTTTGTCTTGTTATCAATCTTGATTCGTTGTGGTTTTTTGTTTTCGACTCAAAATAAGAAAACTTTTCTCTTTGCTCAATCGAAATAAATCATCTTACAGCAGGTCGATTTCGATGTGCCTAAGATAGTGTAAAGCGCGAGCCAATAGAATATATGAGACAATATCTCTTCAAGTTGTTGATTTTTTGCGAATCATCACGCTTCTTTAGGTGGCCTAGTAAGGTTTTCGGGACGACACTTTTTTAACTTCACTGTTCTTGACACCAATAAAAGCAGAAGGATGACAGGGAATTTCGACCTCCTCTTTTCTCGTTGAACAAGTTTTGTTATGTTAATTACTACTCACAGGATCATCGGCAATGAGTTAACAGAAATTCAATAAAAATAAAATCTGCCATTATTTAGCAAATTTTCATATGAAAGTTAAACTTAACATACTGTTTTCCATCGCTAGCTAATTTGTTTTTGTTATATCAGGAAGTTGATTGAGGCAGTGCTTTTATTTCTTGCAGTCAAAATTTCTTTTTGAACTTAGAACATTTGTTTGCAGTGGAGCTCTATTTCATTGAAGGTTAACCTATATCTCACGGCTTCAGCAACTTTATCGCCATTGAAAGGGAAATTGAAAATTGGCGATCAATTCTTTCAGAGAAGGAGAAATATGGGACCAAATGTTTGTCTCAATTGGTGCTATAATGATATTCTGTTTCTCTCTCGTATCACCATTATCATTTTCAAGAATACACAGACTTTTTTGTGAGCAATAGCCTCCCATATGATTATATTCAAGCTGTTTGTCATCAACTATTTCCTAGTTCTTTTTTGGGCGAATTCCATACCAATTCTTTTTTTCGAGCACAAAAAGAGACTTTTTTCTTGAGGCCTTTTGTTTTAGGAAAGCAGATGTTGCGTTGTGACTGAAGTTAATTTATTGAACAATTTTCCAAGTGAATCGCGGAGCAATTGATGATAAAAATCAACGACATTGTAGCTATTTTTCTATTTGGCTTGACTTGAACTGTGCGCTTACAGTTTTTGTTTTTTTTTGGTGGATCCTGGGAATCTTAATTTGCGCTTTTGACTCGCTGCTCATATTTTTTGAATGGGTAAATTAAAGATGTGATTAAAACAAAGAGTTTTTAGTTCGCTGCATAAAATCAGACAGCAATTTGGATAACCATTAGTCATTGTCGCCTAATTTTGACAAAAAAATGGAAGTTTTGGGACAATCTGGTGCGTTGTGAGCAGGAAATGATAAACTACAGTTGAAATGCAGAAATTGTCATGCTACGACAATAAAATTATTAATTAATTTTTTATTTCAAAATGAATCTTGATTTGATGTTATTTTTGTTGTACGTAAATCAAAAACAAGAAAAATTTCGCCCACGACAGATTTAAGTCAACCCATAGCAAATACACCTGAATGTGCATACTAGAGTGTATTGTGGGAAACAATGGAATACAGATGACTACATGTCTTCAAGTTGCTGAATTGTTAAGAAATGTTACCCTTCGAAATGTTTTGAAAACGGCGTTCTCTGACTCAATTTCGTCTTGATGCCAATAAAACCCTAAGGATGGCAGGGAAAATTAAAAGCTCATCTTTTTTGGTTGAACAAGTTATTTTATGTAAATTCTTCTCCCATGAACATTCGCTATGTACTCGAGTAACTTAAATCAAAATGAAATCCGCCAATTTTTTATGGTAAATTGTTATATTGATGTTAAATTGAACCTTCCGTTTTCCAGAGCTGGATAATTTGTTTCTTTATATCTGATAATTGATTTAGAAAACGCTTTTGTTTCTTGCAGTCAACATTTCTCGAAAACTGAAAGATTTTGTTTGCAGTAGAGCTCCATCCGATTGAAAGTTACCCTATAATTCAGGGCTTCCACAACCTTTTCACCGTTGAAAATGGAATATAATATTGGTGATCAGTCACACTTTTAAGAACAAGAGAGAAATATGGGAAAGTCTGGTCTCGATTGGTGCTATAATATTTGAATTTAAGTTATTTTACTTTTCATAATTACACAGATATTTTCGTTGACAATAGTCACCCGAATGGTTTTAATTAAAAATGTTGTCTGAGCTAGTCTTTTTCTGGGCTAATTTTATAATAATTCTCTGTTTCAGCGTCGCCAACTATCATTACAAATGAGCTCAATATTTTTTTTAGTAAAACCATTAGCCCCTTTTTTCCCGAGTCGTCCTCTCTTAAGTGCGCAGATGTTGCAGTGATTGAAATTAATTTACTCAACAATTTTCCTATACGTGCAGATAACATTTGATGATAACAATAAACGAAATTGAGATTTTTTTTGAAATTGGTTCGGCAAAAACTCTGCAGCTACTGTTTTTGTTTTTTGGTTGAGCCTGAGAAAATTTTTAAACTCCATCATCCAGATATTAATCATCAAACTTTCAGCAATGTGCATTAAACAGCCAATTAAACAGCACATTTTGGCCTGCTTGCTCTCTCTTTATTGTTTAATATCGGAATATCTCTATCTAAAAGGTGGATGGATAGTGTTTAAGATTGAGGAGATGCGTTTTCACATTCACACAAGTTTTCATTTTTTGCCCAATTCTCAACTTGAGGCCAAGGGCATTAATTGCTTTTCAGCTTTTCAATGGGCATTCGCTTTGATGATACAAAAAAAATCTGTTGCACATTTTTAGTGCGCTCAGTTTTTGCGACAAGGCAATTTTGAACAACATTTGGGCATGAGATTTTCCATGAGTAAGGGCGTGAATTTGATACTCTACTGAAACCTTGCAATGTGCTTCCAATTAAGCGGTCGATCTCAATAATCGAACGCTGAGCTTTCTTTTTAGTTTTGTAACACGCGGCGCACTTTTAAAAATCAGCTGTCGTTTTGTTCAACAATTTTCGAAATCCGCCCTCAACTCGTTGCCTCAAATTCCCGTAGCAAAATTAACTTTTATTGTCTTTTTTTAAATCTGTAAATTCAAACTTTTATAACCATAACAACATTTACATTAAACAATCACTTTAACAATCACAATAATCGGTATAGTATTATTCAAATAATTACCGCAGAACTATTTCACGATTTCAGCGGAGTTGATGGATTTTGTCAGGACGGACTATTTTGTCCCATTTCAGCCGATTTGGTGAGAAAACATTTCATCCGACCTTCTTCGCCCGCTTTTTGAGTAAATTAATTAGGTAGAATTTCCTGCAGTGTAAATTAAATTACCCTCTCTTAGGGGGGAAATGGTACATTATGACATGTCCTATTGCTAAAGGGGTAATTTGAAAATGTGTATTTGTGCGTGATGTAGGACGGAACATAATTCATACAACACTTTTATCAGCTCATTTTGGGCCTATAAGAAGAGAAGTAAGGACCTAATTTATATTCAATTAAATTTGAATCCCGACTTCATGATTGATTTATTATCCCTTGTGGATATATTGCACAAACTTTGCTTCGATGGTCACTCAACGCAACATCATACCCTCCCCCCTCCCCTTATCACGTCCCCCTAGCCCTTGCCCTATTCAGTTTTCAAAACAGTATACCCACAAGTACAAGTAAATGTCAAACAAGAAACAATGTAGCCCAATGTAGCCCTCTCAATTTGCTGCCTGAGTATAAAATAGAAGTCACGAAAGGACAAAACAGCTCAACATCGCGCAAAATTGTGTTCTGAATTTTATGATTTTCAGTGGCTCTCTAATTATTTTCTCTGCCGTTAAAAGGACAGAATATACGAGTTGAACTAACTAGCTGTATTTATGTATTAAACGGCGAAGGTTGCGGAAGTGACATTTTACGGATAACTTACGCCACAGTATCTGAAAAAGTGGTACCTGCAATTTAAATGAAATCGAAACAGGAGGCTCGGTAATGTGCGTTTGCACATAACGTTCTGATCCCCTATCGTCCACTTTTTTGGCATAATTGTCTACAAAATGAGGAAAAGATAGAAAACTTTCAAGTAATACTTAATAACAAAGTCAAGTTAAAACATAAACTAACAAATAGCTAACAAATTTTAGAAAGAACATGGGACTATTTCTTAATGAGACTCGGTAACAACAACAAACACGTCAAAGTTAAATTTTCCTTTATATTTTTTTTTCAAACAATTAATTTCGAATAATGAAAAGCATTAGATATCAATTGGAATCCTTAAATAAGGTTATGTGCATTCACTCCTCTGTATAAAGACATTGAGACTTGTCTTTATCCAGAATATGTCAGACGTCCACAAAAAATAACAAAAAATTGAGACGAAAAACATAAATTCAATTAAGTTTTGCGAGAAAACGGCATTGAAGCCGTTAAATTTGTTTTCTATTCCGTAAAAAAAAGATAGAATCACTTGGGTCTTCTTTGAACACAAACAATGTGATATATGACTTCTGAATAATGACGAACGTAGCAAACAGACAAAAACCAAAAGTAAATTAAAGAAAACTTTATGTATTTTTGAAGGCGCACAAATTCAAAGTTATAAAATCATTAGCTATCAACTGAAAATATCAAAGAGAGTCATTTTTTCGTCAAAGAATGCAACTGATATCTTTTTTACTCAGAGCATGTCATACTTTTACAAAATAGATGACAAGTACAAAAAAAACAAAGTTTAAAAAAATTTAGCGAAAATTATTGTCGAAGAAGTTAAAACAAAAAGAAATGCATTTGGAACATCAGATAGGTTCAATTTTGCCTTTCCTCAACAAAAATAATATAATATGCGACCTGTAACGAATGAGACTATCTTACAAGTTGACAATTATACAAGTAAACAGTACTGCAAATTGGATAGTTATAGAATACGTCTATAGTTTTCTAAAATGTTTGAGTTCCAAGTAAAGAAAAACTTCAGCTATCAACTGAAATCAGTAACTAAGTTATCTTTTTTTATCTCGTGAAACGCTTTCATTGGAAGCGTTATTAAAACCAGCAGTCTGTGCAGTTAACGAAGATTTTGTCAGTAGTTTCTTGTTTTCTTAATCCGGAAAAATTGTGCAAAGAGGAATAACATAGCTCCTTTATATTCTGCTAGAAGACGGTGCCGAAGCCGTCCAAACCATAATTTATTTATTGAAAAAATGATATGTTCGACGGTGCCTTCCTTTTGAACTCCAATAATGTATAATATGACTTATTGATAATGTGACGAGACAAAAAAAACTCACAGACGGAATTTTTATCCAAATTTTTTTTTCTCTGAAAACGCTTAGTATCAAACTCGGAAACCAGTACTCAAAACGTAAAACCGCAATCAACAATAAATTCTAATCCAATTTTATGACGATGCAACATGTGTTTAAAGACCTTAAGCTACAAGTTGGCCAAATAAAAGAGAAAAAATTGGCAAAGCTTATCTATTATAATTTTTCAAATCAAGTATTTATAAAAGTAAAAACGATAAAAAGTTTTCGACTTAAAAACTAGTTATGTTTCCTTTAAACTCCTTTGACACTGCTCGGAAGGCAGATTGAATCTGTCATGAGTTAGCCTTGATGTGGATACTTGTGTTCTTTAATGAATAATAGGAAAAGCAAAAAAGGAAAACACTTTAGCAGACAGCGACTGAATAACTTCTGATTTTTTTTTGGGGGGGGGGGGGAGGGAGGGGGGAGGGTGTTTAAAAAGAACTAGACTATAACTAGCCTTGTTAGCGTTGTTTTTACACTAATAGCAACTAACTATTCTGAATATTTGAATATTATGAATTTGCAAAACCTGACAGAGAAGTCATTTCAACAAAATTAAATTAGGCTTTTTTCTTAATTATCGAGTTAAAATAGCAAAATTCCTAATTTTAAATCCAAAGCTATCATTGCATGCATAAGTAAAACTAGCAGTCTCTGCAGTTAACGAAGATTTTGTCAGTAGTTTCTAGGTTTTTTAAATCCGGCAAATTTGTGCAATGAGCAATAAAAGAGCTTATTTCGTGCTATTTTTGATGAAAAAAGCCCGATATTTAAACATTTTGTAGCCAAATAATTGCATCAAACAGTTCAACAACACTCTACTTTTTCTAGAGGTAAAACCAACAACACTATCGTTAAAGGTTTTAACATATTTTGTTTGAAAAACTTGCCAAAAACTGCGTAAAAATACAGTAAATGTGAATAAAAACAACGAAAATCAGTCAAATGTTCACGAACAATTAAACCTCTATAACTTCGTTGAAAAAGTGAAATTAAAAAGTTGCTTATATTAATATATTCTACCTTGGACGTGCTTTTTAATGATACCACTCACAACCCTCTAGGATGAATATATCGATCGGCCGAAATTGACTGAACAAACAAGCCCATTTGAGGCCATAAAGTGGGTCGGAACAATAATGAAATATTTTTGAAGTACTTTCCCCATTAACTGGGTTTTTCTTTTCGTTGCCATGTTGAAGAAAACTCGAAGAATTGTTTTGCTCTAATAATTGTTTGAATAGCTTTATGAGATATATCGTTCACATATTTAAAAAATATATAATCTTCATTCGAATAAAATTGTTATCTCAATTTATCTACAATTAAAAACTTGTCACGCTCTCCCCTAATTTTGTAGCGGGTGTTAAATTTCAAGGTTTAGGTGATTTTTTGTTGAATTCTAGGTTATCTCCAGTTGCATACATATCGTTCCTTGATTCTGGTTAAGAGATAGGTTATCTTGCAAACTTATTATATCACTGGTTACTTCTAGAGCACAATGTCAATGAGTAATCTTTGGACAATTTATGGAAGTTTTGATACGTGTTGCGTTCAGAGAATTCACCGTTCACTTATACCGTCATATTTTTTGATGTTTCACTCTTAAACTCACTCGTGTGAGATCACATGAAAAATCGTGTGTCGGCACGATTTTTCGGGAAAAAAGTGACACACGATAAATCTGTCTTTTACATGATTTTTCATGTAAATTTACATGAATTTCTCGGGTTGGGCATCACAATTTTTCAAAATTTGTGTTGTTTCACATGAGTTTTCATGTGATTACCACATGAGAATTTGTGTGATTTACATAAAATTTCATGTGATTTCTCATGCAGAAACACAACATCTCATGTGTTAATCACATGAAAACTCATGTGAAACAGCACAAGATTCGTGTGCAAACAAACAAAAATTCGTGTGATTTTACATGAAAATTCACATGAAAAATCGTGTAGATCACACGAAAAATCGTGATGCCCAACCCGAGAAATTCATGTAAATTTACATGAAATATCAAGTAAAAGCCAGATTTATCGTGTGTCACTTTTTCCCGGAAAATCGCGTGCCGACACACGATTTTTCAGGTGATCTCACACTAAAAATCATGTGCACAGAAAATACCATAATCTAGCTCCTAAGCAGCCCTCATGCTGATTTCTTACAGTACATTCTATAGAAAGAAACGAACAAACTGCGCTCTCGAAGAAATTGTTCCGAAAAGGAAACATCAATTTTAATTAAAACAATGATGTAAAAGAAAACAATTTTTCAAGTTTCAATTAAACAATGAAGTATTAACCAAAATCTCTAGTTTCTGTTTTATTAGTTTGCTGTGAGACGTCTTTCGGGGAGACAGCCCATTTCATTTTTGACGGAATTCAATCATGGTTCCTGGAACAGGGAGGTCGAACCATCATCCGTTTCCAGAAGAGCAAACTATTATGAGACAGAAAAGGTTGCGTCAAAATCAAGGCTCAAATATTTCAGGTACAGTGACACATCATATCCCAATAAAAATCATTTTGTTATATTTGCAACTCTTCCTCTGAAACACTGCAAATGATTCAAACTACCGATATGATCTATGATCCACAATAAATAGAATTTGCCATGAGTGTTTGATAGAAAAAATTGGTCAAATTTATGGCCCAATAATAATGGAATTAGGGTAATGCTGATCAATGGTTCAGACAAGGATTGGAAGCCATCAGAAAAGAATTCCAGGCATTCTGCTCACCTAAAACATTTCAATGTCAGTGAAAAATTTGTCAAAATTTTGGCCCAATTTTTCACGTTCATTGACTTTTTGTGATCCGCCATTCTCCCAGGAATTAGTTGTATTGGAAACCGAGAAAAATGGGAACAGAAAAAAATAAGTTATGGCCCAATTATCGACATATCGAAGCATTTTGAGCCTATAACTCTTGAGTGCGCTACATCTACTTTGAACACATTATCCATAATATTCTTAATGGGGTCTTTTTGGGGTGTTTATCAACCACAGCATAAATTTTTAACCAAGACAACTAACGTAACGTCCTTTGAGCTTACCAGACTATCTTTTTAAATGACAAAGACAAAGAAAAAATGTACAAACCTCACAAAACTGTTTCCTCGTAAACTTGTTAGATTCTCTTATAGTCTCCAGCTATGAGTTTTTTTTGCGCAAACAAACACTCATTTTGATAAAAGCATGAGATTTTCTACAAATTGGACTTGACATTCACTCAAAATCAGCGTTGGAAACAAATTTTTTGCGAGACAAATTTAGGTGGCCCACTTTAACCCATTTCTTTCATTTTAAAGTTTTATCTTTGTTTTAATCACTGAAAAAAGCCCAAAATAGTATGTGACAGAACATTCTTGTGTTCTAAAAGAAATTGGGATGAGTAAAAAACCCACAGAGGTTGCATTATTCAAGAAGCGTTTTGAACCTATAACTATTGAATGCGCTACATCTACGTTGAACACATTATCCATTAAAATTTTTAAACTCTTTTTATTGGGCTCTTTTTGTTGGGTGTTTATCAAGCACGGCATAAATTTCCAATCCAGATAACTAACGTATAGTCCATTGAAATCACCAGGTTTTTTTTTGAAATGACAAAAACAAAGAAAAAAATGCACTTTACCCAACTTCTTCAATTTAAAGTATTATCTTTGGTTTTAATCACTAAAAAGAGCACAATGTAGAGTGAATTTATCATGGATAGACCAGTTGTCTGTTCTAAAGGAAATTAGGACGAGGAAAAATCTGAATTTTTTATAAAAATTGCTTTTTTTCCTCCTACATTCACTCACATGAAAAACCGTGTGACTTTTCATCACACGAAGATAATTTTCTCGTGTGAAATCACACGAGACGCATTTTTCACACCAAAAATCGTGTGATTCTTCATCACACGAGAAAAAATAGTGTGATATCACACGAGAGAGTTTTAGAGTGTTGTTAAGTGTGTCAAAGTTAATTGTATTTTCCTTTTAGGCTGATTTTTCAAACCAATTTTTCAAAGTTTTCATCATATTTTAGCATTTTTTGTGACCCAGTTACTCAATTTGCGGTTTTACATGCAAACATTTCAGAGGCATCTGCTACCTTTACTGAGGAGAATATCATGTGTAAATTTGATTTTATGCTTTTTTTATAAATAATCAATACATCGAGTTGAGATTTTGCTTCATGAAAAGTAATCGGTATTTTTTGATTTTTTTAAGGGTTGGAGTTGTTTATAATGAACTGAATCTCAATACACTTCACGAAATCTATCGTTCTATTGAGTTTTTGCGGAAGAACCAAATCTATGGTGCATTACTGTTTTTGCAACTACATATAATCTGTTTTTTTTTGTGTTTGAACCTGATTCTGTGCTTTTTTTGATCAGAGTAATTTATTGATAACTCATTCTGCGATAGATTGGTTCTGATGCTCATGAAAGAGTGTTCGCCTTTATTCTAAAAAACTTGTTTTTTTTGTCAAATACTTTTTTGGCTGTGGCAGCGTGAAATACTGCTTTTGCAATCTGATGGAAACAAGACTTCGTTTGAAAGAAAACAGAACAATATTTTATGCAAGTCCCTTGGACAAAGCAAAGTGCGTTCAAGCCTTGTAATCAATATAAATTGTTCTGTAGTTTTGAAACGATTACTGGTACAATTATAGGTTTTCCGTTCTTATATGATAAAAAATATTGGATTGGTCTTATCCGCTTTCTTAAGATACCAGAGGTTCTAGAAGTGATAATGAGAAGATGGTGTTCCGGGTAAACAATAATTTGAATAATCAGAATCCACGTATAATTCCATGTGTATTTCTTGAAATTACAATTTTAAACTACGCTCTTTCCACCCTTATTAAGCGGAGAACTAACGGTGTAGAAAACTTTTTATTACACTCTTTTCCCCGTTATTTTTCGGGAAAATCGTCGAACTGGGTCTTCAAATTCTATTTCAAACCTGTTTCAAAATCTGGTAACTTGCGATGATTCATACTTGATCCTATTGACGTCTTGACATTTTTTCACAATAAAACTTAAGGCTATTGATTTGGAAATTCTGAACAGTGCTCCAATGTTTAATGTTATTTGGAGATATGGGCCACCAAGTATTTTGGTAGAACGCTTGTTTGACGTGTGATGAGATACAACACCTTATCATGTCATCGCTGAAGCAATTGAATCTTTGAGAAAACTGGAATGTCAAGAGGGCCAAAGAATTATAGGTATATATATATATATATATATATATAAATATATAAATATATGTATATATATATATATATATATATATATATATATATATATATATGTTTGTATTTTTAAATGTATATATATATATATATATATATATATATATAAATGTGTATATGTATTTATGTATACATACAAGCAAATTTTTTGGCCCTCTTGGCATTCCAGTTTTCCTAAAGAATCAATTCCTTCAGAAACGACATGATAAGGTATCGCATCTCTTCACACGTCAAGCAAGCCTTCTATCAAAATAATTGGCGGCCCATATCTCAAAATAGTTTTAAACATTGGAGCACGTTCAAAAATTCAAAATATGTGGCCTTAATTTTTATTGTGAAAAATGTCATGACGTCGATGGGATCAAGCATGAATCATTTCAAGTTACCAGTTTTTGAAAAAAAGTTTGAAATAGAATTTGAAGTCTCGGTTCGAAGATTTTCCCGAGAAATAACGGGGAAAGGAGTGTAAAAACTGTAATAAAAAATTTTCTACACCGTTAGTTCTCCGCTTAATAAAGGTTGAAAGAGTGTACTTTAAAATTGTAATTTCAAGAAATACACGCGGAAATGTATGTGGAGTATGATTATGCAAATTATAGTTTGCCCAGAACACAATCTTTTCATTACCTTTTCCAGAACTTTTGGTATCTTAAGAGTGAGGATAAGACCAATCGAATGTTTCTTATCATATTAGAACGGAGAACCTTTAATTAAAGGATTTTTTTTAAAAGGACAGAAAAATTTATAGGGAACACAAAAGTTGAACGCTTTTTGCTTAGTCCAAGGAAATAGGTTAAATTATTCTTCTGTTTTCTTTCAAACAAAACCTTGTTTCCTTAAAAATGTGAAAGCAGTATTTCATGCTGCTCCAGTCAAAAACAATGCCTGACAAAGAAAAACAATTTTTTGTAAAAAAGCATACAATTTATCAACAGGCATTAAAACCAAACTATTTTAGAATGAGCTATCAGTAAATTACTCCGAAGAAGCACAAATTCAAGTTCAATTACAAAATAAAGTTTTGTGAATTGTGAAATGTACAGATTATACGTAGTTGCAAAAACAGTAATGCGCCCTTGATTCGGTCCTACCGCAAAACCTGTTTTTTAGATCCTGTACGGAAGGCTTCAGCTCAACTTAACGCACAGAAATGTTACCCGAAATTGAAAACATATTTTGTTTCTTCGAGCAATGAAATTTCACTTTTAATGACAGTACAGCAGGAGGAAATAAAAATTGAGATAAAACTGACGGCTCCAGTCCAAACTATCACCTCAAAAGAACCTCAACAATTTTGGATTCTAAAATGCGAAGACAATAAGTTTCAAAACAAATCATCTTTTTGAGATATTTACACGTTAACCTTGGATCACTATGTTACAATAATTCTTTTGAAGATTAATTTTCATTTTTAAAAAAAAATCAAGAAAACTTTCGAAAAATCAGAGAAAAAGTGGATTAAAAAAGTTATATGAAGATGCTGTTTCACTAACTTTCCGGCAAAGAAGTAATTCATTCAAACAAACAAACAAACAAGGAAGCACTTCAAAAATTGTGTAACAAAACGTTAATACTTCTGTTCTTGCTTTCTGGTTTTTGTGTCAATCAACCAAAAATAAGGAATCATAGCAATCTATGAGACTTTGTGTATAAATTTTGTCTTAAATAATGTGGACATAAAACAAAGAAAAGCAGCATTCAGTGAATCTAAGTCGTTCTTAAGAGTTCATGTATTTGTTTTACAGGCTTGTACTTAATTGCTCTCAAGAGACTTTTTTTAATAAGCAAAATTTGCTTTCTACATTTCAATTAGTTGACGTAATATTCAAATATTCACAATGCAGTTTTTTGAAGGATTCTCTTATTCAGCTCGAAAGCTAATGAAAGAAATAATTTTTTGAAGCGCGCAAATGATTTGAAAACTAACAAACGGAATGTGGAATAATTCATATTAGTTTTAAAACAACGACACTATTTTGTGATAACTTGGAAGGGCATCGAATTCCAAAATGATTTGTAACTGCTTTTTTCGTATGTTTGGGTTTCGTTTTTCTGCAGGAAAGTGATTGTAATTTTATTCAATTTTCGTCTTTTACTCAAATTGCTTGTGCAAGAACAAATTTATATGTAATTCTTATTAAAATTCAAAATCGATTTTCTTATGAATTTTGAATCAATTTTTTATCGACATATTTGGTTGCAAATCTTTAAAATTTTTACTAAAATTTCTCCTCATGTATCAGTTCTATTGCAGCAAACGAAATTTAGAGCCTGTAATGTCTCGAAATTGAATCGCATCAATTTTATCTTTTCATATTAGCATTTTGACCACTTTTAAGGGTTGCTCAATTTTCCGATTTAGCCAGAGTTCAGTTCTATTTGAGCAAGTATTTTGATAAAATTTTTGTTTTTCACCGATGAGTTCTTAGGTGATTGGAAAAAGTGTTAAAATATTCAAAGCAATAATATCCAATTCATTCTCGCCCACCAATAATCCGATTACCAATTTCCAGTTAGTATTGCAAGCATTCTTAACAAAGTTCAAACGGTTTTTTTGATCACATGTTCTTTGTGATAATTCCACATCAAGACCGCACAACCTTGGCCATGGGTCGTGAAAGAGGGCCGAAAGAGTTTGCGTTACATCTACAATTTAATTACAGTATATATTATTCCACTACAGCATTATTACTATTAAAAGACTGTCTTCCATTTTGAACGATATGGTAATATGTTGGGTATTATTTGGATATTTTGGCATATTGGGTAATTTTGGCGTAGTGTATTTTGTCCTGGAACCGGTACCACCTCACTTGTCTCTCTTGGATGTGTTAATTGTTTCCTTATTTGATCGAAAAAACCCAGCCAGGCATGCATTTTCTGCCATTTCAAAAAGAACCAAAGAACAATAATAGCTAAGGTCCAACCCTCGATTTGACGAACTTAATTTTTTTTTTCGAAGGAATAATATTAAAGTCATATTGAATGTTTTGGTAAATTATCCTGTACATAGTTAAAAGTGTTAACGTGCAATGTTTGACTTAAAAATTTGATCAAAAGCCGAGGCTTAGTTTTTCTCGACTTACTTTCTCTGTTGTATATTGAACGTGGTGTGATTTGATTTTGAAGCTTGATTGAAAATAGTGGCGAATAATAATCAAATTGAACTAATAATCATGTATAATTTAGCATATGAAAACCAGGCACTCTGGCCGGGGATTCGTGCGATTAGAACTAATTGTATACCTATTTTTAAACGTTGGTTTTGGAAGATCTTCCAAATTTAATTTTATATATTTACATTATAAACCTTAAATTTAATTTAGATTTATGAACCAGATGCTTGTACGTTTTGCATGGCCATAATTGTTTACTAAATAATCAATTTTGTTTTTTATTTTCTCCATACATAACACTAACCAAAAATTATATGCCGGCGTTTACTTGAGTTGATGGTAAAGGGGATTCTATAAATCAAGAGCATTTTTTTAAATAAGCAAATTTATCTTCCTAAATTTAAACTAGTTGACGGAATAATTAAATATGCAAAATGAAATTTTTTGAAGGATTTTTTTTCCAGTTCAGAAGAAGCCAATGAGAGCAACATTTTTTTGAAACGCGCTAATGATTTGAAAACTAACAAACGGAGTGTGGAATCTTTCACATTAGCTTTAAAACAACAACATAAAATATTTTTATAACTTGGAAGGGCATGGAATTCAAAAATGATTTGTAACTGCTTTTTTGGTATGTTTGGGTTTCGTTCTTCTGCAGCAAAACTGTTTGTGCAAGAATAAATTTAAATGTACTTCTTATTAAAATTCAAAATCAAATTTCTTATTAATTGTAATCGAAATTTTTATCGACGAGTTTCAGTGCAATTCATTAAAATTTGTACTAAAATTTCCACTCATGTATCAGTTCTTTTGCAGCAAATGAAATTTATGCAATATCTCGAAGCTCTATGAAATCGCAACTTTTTTTAATCATTTCATATTAGGATTTCGTTCAATTTTAAGGGTTACTCAATTTTCCGATTCTACCAGAGATCAGTTCTTTTTGAGCCAGTACCATGATAAACTTTTTCTTTTTCACCGATGCCTTCTTAGCTGATTGGAAAAAAAGAAGAACTTTTCGAAAAAGATTTCAATATTTGTTTTTTTTTCTATTAAAGAACCTCATTTTAAAAATGTTCCTTGAAAATGATGCCGTACACTCTCCCAGTTCCTGTGTTCCAACTGAGAAACATAAAATGATTAAAAAAAAATAGATGTTATAAGTTTGATTCGACGCTTCAAGAGCTTGAATATGGTACCATCGTTTTTATGACAATTTGCCTAATGCCAAATACCTAAAGTGCCAAAATACTCGAAGCGGTAATACCCAAATCATTCTCTTCGATCAATAATCCGATTATCAATTTGCAGTTTGTACTGCAAGCATTCTTTACTAAGTTCAATTCAAACGGTTAGTGTGATCAGATGTTCGGTTGTGATAATTCCAAATAAAGGCCGCACAGCCATGACCATGGGTCGTGAAGCGGGGCCAAAATAGCTTGCGTTACATTTAGAATTTAACTACAGTAGATGTTATTCTACTTCGGCATTATTATCCTTAAAAGTCTTTCTGCTATTTTGAACGATATGGTAATATGTTGAGTATTATTTGGATATTTTGGCATATTGGGTATTTTTGGCGTGGGGTATTTTGTCCTCGAACCGATACCACCACACTTGGCTCTCTGGGATGTGTTAATTGTTTCCTTATTTGGCCGAGAAAAACCCAGCCAGGCATAAATCTTCTGCCATTTCTAAAAGAACCGAAGAACAATAATAGCTAAGGTCCAACCCTCGATTTGACGAACTTAATTTTCCGAATATGGAATTTAATTTACTTTTGAAGCCGCAGTCCTTATGTTTTGTTCACAGTCATAAATATTTGATGATTTGAGATATTAATAATATTTGTTCAGCTGCAATAATTTTAATAATTTAATAAGGCAATTATTTTTGCCTTACCTCTTGAGTCGGGAACAAATATGAACAGCTTACATACCCATTATACATACCATTTGATATATTGGCGTTGAAAAAGTTGCTTTTAAGCGACCAAAATAAAAACACCTTTTTTCAATATTTGCTTTACTTGATTTAGAGCATTTTGTGAACTAGTTTTCTATATTGGGTCTTAAAAGCATAAATCAACAATGGGAGGGTTCTTTCGTCTTTCCGAAAGTCACTGCACTGGCAAATTGAATCTCATATCAAAATATGAATTATTAATGCATTTTGCTATGTACTTTCAAGTGAAATTCAATTCAGCTTGCTTCTTTTTATAAGTTTTCCCCCCAGACCGTGTTCAATTAAAGTTGAAAAGCAGTAGTTGAGCCAAACTAAAATTTGTTCACCCAACTGCAACAACTGTGTATTATAAGGTGGAATTATAAATGTTTTTATTGTTTTGAAAGGCGTTACAGGAACAAAACGACACACAAATACACATACACACGGGCATACATTTTTGATGGTGAAAAACAAAAAAGCTCCATAATAAATTTACAATTCTTTTTGAATTTTATGTGCGTCGCTAGGGTCATTTTGGGTGCAACTTTTGATGTTTTGTTATTATTTTGTTTATTATGTTTGTTATTTATGACTCCCTTGGTAGTTCCTAAGTTTGCCGCAGTTCAAATTGGCGAGGTAAGTTCTCTTTGTATTTTCCATTTTAGCATCGATTCCCTTCCACATCGTTTTATTTTCAACTGAAGGGAAACAAAGTGTTTGCGCTTTTACCAGGGCCATGTACTGACCCTGATATCGTCATATGTAGTAAATGTAGGCACGATTTACAGCAACTCTGAACAATATCACAGCGATTATTTAAGAAAAAATATTAATAAATTCATATTTTATGTCTAGGTTAATTTTCCTGTACAAACTTATAAGTGTTAACGTGCTAAGTTCGACATGAAAAATAATTTGATGGTCGAAAACCGTGACTTAGATATACTCGACTTACTTTCTCTAGTATATATTGAACTTAGTGTCATTTGACTTCAAAGCTTGATTGATTATAGTGGTAAAGAATAATCTAGTTGAACTAAAAATCGGAACTTTTCCGTTTGTGTCCCTCTAGCTTAGTGGGCGAATATTGTTTGCACCAACCAGACGCATGTACCATATTTTTACATAGTGATTTACTATGTAATGACACGTGCTCTGTAACTGGGGGTTGCATACCCTACGGTGGGTGGGGCACAAACGGAAAAAGATCCAAAAAAACATATAACCCAGCTTGAGGTCCCAGACCCAAGTCGGATATGTCCAGACCAAAATAAACATACAAGGGGGCGTCGTGCGTACAAAAGTACACGGTCAGGAAACACGAATGAACGCACATAAATCTGAACATGAACACTAATTTTTTTAGCCTTTTCGAAGAAACTAATACCTATAAGGAGACCCAAAGCAATTCTACATCAGAGTATCCACTCATGTGGAAGCCGAGCCGAAATTCAATTGAGTTAATAATAATAAATAGCAAAATGTCAAAAGCGAAAAGAGTTGCATTCAGTCTTTTGCGTTCTCTGTAAAACTTCTACTTTTCGTAGAAAAGAAAGTAGCTGAAGTTTACAAAATCAAAATTAAAATTTACACGCCAGAGTAAATTATGTTTTACCAAAAAAAAGTGCAAAGCCTATTCTTACTTTTGCGCAAAGTTTTTTCAAAACTGTACTAGCCAGTTAATAATTTTGAAGATGTAGACGCGAAATGAATAAGTTATGCCAAGTTGGAAAGCTATGTGTAGTAATTGCAGTTTGACTGACTTAGAGCGCATGAAAGCCTGGACACAAAGTCACGAAAAGTTAGAAAAGAACGCACTAAGGTCTGAACATGAACAGATGAAATCTGATCAAATACAACAGTTTGTTGCACGCACTGAAATTTGGTGAATGCAAAACAGTATAGTGAACGCACGAAAGTCTGAACATGAACGCACAAAAGTCTGAACGGAAATCTGGTGAGTGCACAAAAATCTGGTGAACGCTCAAAAGTCTGTACAATAACGCACAAAAGTCAGGTGAACACCCGAAGGTATATAAGTGAATGCACCAAACTCTGAACTTGAACCGACGCACGAAAGTCTGGTTTGCGCACAAATTACTGGCGAATGCACAAAACTCTGTACATTAGCGCACAAAAGTCTGGTGAAATGACTAAAGTCTAAACATGAACGCACAAAAATCTGATGAACACAGGAAAGTCTGAACATGAACAGAGGATTTCTGGTGAAAATACCATAGTCTTGTGAATGCCTGAAAGTTTGGTGAACGCGCAAAAATCTGGTGAACGCTGGATAGTTTGAACATGAACGCACGAAGATTTGAACATGAACGAACGGGAGTCTGACGGGGGATCAATAATCAGCTGAATTTCTGTAAATGAACGCATAAAAGTCTGGTGAACGCACGAAAGTCTGAATACGAACGGAAGCAAAAATGGTGAGCCTAGAAAGGGTCTGCACGTGAACGCACGAAGGTGTGGTGAACGCACGAAAGTTTGAACAAAAAAATTTCTCCAACTGGGATGGTCTGGACATACCATTTTCCGTCTGGCACCTCAGCTTGGGAATTTTTAGCACTTGAAAACCAGGCACTCTGAGAGAGGGAGCTTAGACATAATTGTGTTCGTTTTGAAAAAAAAACAAATTTTGCTAGATTTTCCTTCCATATAACATAATCGACATATTTAATAAATCTTTTTAAAACTGATTTAGAATTATAAACCGTAGTAAGAAAATGCATGTACGTTTTGTATGTATAAAAGCTTACTAATTGTTTTTGTATGGTTTATGTTTTTTCCTTACATAAAACGTACTAAGAATTTTAATTTACGCCTGCGTCAACTTCAAACTTAATTTTGAAACATTTTGGTTTGAAAATGTTTTACACTATAAAAATACTTGCACTTGGAGTATGATTTTCAACAGTACGGTTTGGCTTTGAAATATCAAAAACAAGACAAGAAATGCTATGTTGTAACTGCAATGTTATGAATAAACAGTTCTACTCCATTTAAAAGTCAAGTCACTTAAATAAACAAATCTTTCTTTGCTTTTCAATTTTCTTTAAACTCCACGTAGGAAAAACGCGTTGTGTCCAAATTTGGATTATGGTGGACAAACCGGGTACTCATAGTTCGTAACACCACTTTATTATCATTGCATCAACTATAGGTTTCAGACAAAACTTATGATCGATCACAATAACGTTAAAAGTACGCAAATTTTAGTTTAAGAGGCGAAATTTTAAACTTTAATATTCACAAAGCTAAAATTGATCGTCCTCGTTCATACCTTGTTCATCAAAATTTTGAAAAATTGAAAATATTGTTTTTCCGTAAGTAAAAAATTTGAGTTATTTTTGAGTTATTTGAAAACAAATTCAAGACAGAAAATGCCAATGAATCCACGAAAGGAATACAGAGTAATAGAATTCGTTATGAAACAGCTGTCAAAGTGTTCATCAAACTCTTAAGATTCAAATTTTTCAACCACAAGCATTCTTTAAATTAGTTTCCTGAAATTATTAGCTTTAAGATTGATTTCACTCGTGTGATTTTTTGCTTAGTGCGTTTGTGGTTAGTCACTTACAGAACACAACAATTTTCCAAGAATTTCTGGAGAACCATTGTCGGGACTTCAGAACTTGTAGAGATTTGATCATTATAATCTTTATCAGATTTTGAATATGTTGCACCTCGTTTTTTTCTTTTCTTTGTTTTCTGGGAATGCGGCGCTCTTACTATTTTGTCTATTTTGTTCTCAGCTACTGATTTAAAACAAAAAGTATCCAACTGATTGTTCAGAGAAACTCAAAACAGGATTTTGAGGTATTGCTGAAGGAATACATAGAGAAATGTATCTCATGTTATTTTAGGCATCTAAACTTAAGCGCAGCCTCAAAGGGCTAAAAACGTGGGAAAGTTTTACAAACTTTAAGTATCATCTTTTCTTGTAGAGTTAAAAATTTGAAAAGAAAAAACGAAAAATGTTCGTAAAGGATTGGTTCAGTTTTTAAGCTCTCAGTGGTACCACTTTCGTAGCTCTCTGCTGAAAGTACCAATCAGCCAAAATTGAATGAACATAAAGAAAAGCCAGGCTAGCTTGAAGATAGATTTTTGGTCACGCTGATTTCAAATTGGACCCAGTTTTGGAGTTTTCCTTGTTGTCTTTTCTCTCAGTATTTTCATTGACTGATTTTCTTGGGACCCAAATGAAGCATAACTTAATTATAATTATAGATGCAATTTCAACTTATATCTATAGTTTTAAACAACTTAATTTCAAAAACCAGTGCTTTTGTCAAGTTAAAGGTTGTTTTGGTTTTGTCATGTCTGCTATTCGCAGTAGTTAAAGGTCGTATTTGCTCTCGAATGAAATTTATTTGTTTATTCTATTTGTAAGTTTTTGTAACCAGTTTGGCGCTGCCTATTTTCGTTTAAAATTAAAGGTTTTTTGTTTTGCACAGTTTTGTTTTTTGTTTTTCTATTTCATATCACTAAGCCGCATTATTGGAAGGCCCCTTTGACACTCTCATGAGCCGTTGCTAACTCAAATTAGTAGTTGCGTTTTACATACAATGTCTATAACTGTTGTTCTGTCACATGGTCTGATAAACTATTAGTTTCATACACTTGACTCTCTGGTAAGTAATATTTGAATAAAACTTCACTTTTTCATTTCAGATCTTATTTTATTTACCACATTGTGACCAGTTGAGTTCAAGAGATAACAATGATTCTTTTCCGTTTTTTCTCTTTTTTCCCTTTTGCTTGTTAAGTTTCAGTATGGAAAGGTGTCATCGATTTTCTCATCAAATAAATTCAATTTCATTCTCGCCACTATTTCTTCAACACATTCTTCATTTTTAACTCTGATGTGGTAGGTATTTTATTCGCTTGATCTTAATTACCACACTAGAGCTAAACCTATATTATTGTATCGACCTTAATTGCGTGCTAGAATAAGTCTCACTATATGCTCACAACGTTCTTTGCTAATTTCCAAATCTATGTGTTATTTGCTAGAAAATAAAATTGGTTAGATACAATGGTTAATTAGCAAATAGATAAAAATGATAGAGCACAATTGGGGGTTAATTCCTACTTGAAAATATGGTGGGGTATCTAATCTTAATCAAGAAATTGAATCCATCTTACTGCTGGATATGAATAATAATTTAACTCTATTTTTGTTAGAAAATTGGCAGACTTACAATTGCTGCAGATAGTCCCGCTTAGCGGAGAAAATAGTGGTTTCGCTCTTAGAGCAGAGAGAGGAAGAGAGAGAACAGAATTTTTTGGTTAGATTTTTAGCGTCTTACTTTCGCGCTGGTTGAGTTTTGGTCTGATTTCCTTCAGCAGCAAAATCTAGTCTCGTGCGTGTTTATAATTGAGTCAACACAACTAAAAAATCACAAGACCTATGACTAGCTCCGAATCAATTCCTAGGTCATTCGTGGAGCCGACTACTACTCGTCTTTAGTCATATATTTGTTTCAGAATTGGTGCTGAAGAGCGGCCTGGATAGCTTCAGTATCCTTCACGTATTACGCGTATTAATAGCGGTGGTGAATCAGCCGGTATGGACCGCTGCATAGTGTATTAAATAATACACAGCAGTATTTGGCTATGAATAATGTATTCATTCACTCAACGAAATTCACGCAGCATAGCTCTCTCTTAATATTCAGTCAGTTTAGACTAAGTCTAAAGTGTTCACAAAGTCGACGGTTAAATAATTATACTCTCTGTAGTATCGGTAATTGCGGCGGCAATTATCCAATTAGCAATACTACAGCTCACCCCGGTTTAAAGAGGAGAAAAATTGTGCTCTATCGTACAAAGTTTACATTAAGAGTATTAAAGAAACGATAATAGTGTTTACAAAAAGTTGCAAAGTAAAAAGCAACATATTAAGGGAAATAATACTTTTAAAAGTTACAACTTTGCGATACTGATGAGGGTTACTAGGTATAGAATTTTAAACAAATTTGCAGTTTACATATTAGTTTACAAATAGAGACGGGATAGCAAATACACCAGTTATGAGACTAATAAGATTTAAGAACCGGTTGGTGATTAAGAGTAGAAATACTAGAATATATGCTCGTTGGAGAAGTTTACAAAAGTTAAGACTATTAAGATCAATGGACAGCAATGATACTGTGCGACAAAATTAGTAGCCTTTAAATGGAAAATTTCATGAGACACATAAACAAAGTAATAGTGAAAGAGTTGTTACAAATACAGCAAAGACGAAAATGAGTCTTAGAATATTAATGTGAAAGGAAGTTTACAAAATCAGAAATCAATGTTAATTGTTCTTTATAAATTTTAGCGCTTTCAATTCTTTTGCAAGGCTTTGATTGGCTTCAATGAGCTCATTTGACTTCTTGATTAGAGTTTTCAGCTGGGTATCTCTAATTTCTAAAGTTTTTGAACAAACGACCAGCTTTTTTCTCATTATCTCTTTCTCGTTGTTGGTTGTCTTTGCAGAGATTTGGAGAGCGCTCAGTTGGCTCTGAAGGTCTGCTAGAGCATTCTCTGACTCCCAGAGTTGTTTCCGGAATGTGGAGTTCTCAACCACTAGATCTGTGGTGGAAATTGTTTCGGCCATGTTTGTGTTTTCTGGGAAGGCTGTAAGGTTGGAAAAAGGGACGTGCATCCTACAGCCTAGCGTCTTGTGAGCCACTTCATATGACCTTTCGTTGGCATTTCGGGAGCGAAGTCTCCACAGGTTCATTGCCGGTACCAACGAAAAGTCAGGAATCACCGGTAGGATGTCGGTGGGAACAGTGATCGTCTGGCCGGTAACTTTATTTTTGATCACTGTTTCCTCTGACAGACACCATTGGTTACAGTCCATTGTGAGGGAATAATCCAACGACTTAACGAATTTTGGATTGTTGTCTAACGGATGCATCTCTCTCATCCGTTGGTGCTCCAGCCTCTCTTCCTTCAAAGGAAAATCTCTTCCCTTGGGCAATCCGTCGTCTATGGAACTGTGAATAGGCTGAAGAGGTGCTTGATGAGAGTTGCTTTTAACTGTGGTTTGTTGATGTTGATGGGGCTCATGCTGTTGTCGGTATTGTTGTTGATGTTGGTGTTGATGTTGTTGTTTAAGTTGTTGTTTGTTGAGATGACCACGTTGACGCGGATGGATTGCTCTAGGCTTCTTTGCTAAAGGTGGAAGATCAGCCATCCAGTTGGTCAATGGGTCATACTGCTCCTCTGGCAATGTGGGGGTTGCGGTCTGGTGGGATCTTTTCGACATCTTGTCAAACATAAATATAAATACACTTACAAATAAAGGTTAAAACGAAATCTAGTTGTACTGAAAAGAAAACAATCGTACTTTTAAAGGTACCAACAAAATCATACTCTTAGAGTACAGAATTGCAATCACACATTATGTGCAGAGTCAATTTTGCGAAGCTCCCACCGGGGTGGAAAGAAAGAAAAGAAAAAATCGAAGGAATTGAAATTTTGAAAACAATCTCCGTTTTAAAAATCGGAATATCCTATTAACAAAAAATTTAATTGTTTAGAAGCTTTGAATCAGATTGTGTCAGATTTAACTGACTAAATCGGGTTTCGGACCTCGTGGCTCCCCTCCGTGCGACGACCCGAGCAGCTGGGTTTTTTGTGTTGCAGTATATACCTGCTAGTGGTGAAGGGTCGTTAGATTAGGAGAAGGATGAGGACTTCTAGGAGGAGGCCAACAGAGAGGGTGACGATAAAGGAGAGAAGAAGAAGAATTGGGACGTAAATGGGGTGCATTTGCATTGTTTAACAGCTTTCCGACCAAACGTCGTGAGGGTTGATCTTCTTCAGACAAATGGGGCAATTATGTTTATCTTGGGCACAGGGTTTGCACACAAAATGTCCAAGGTCCTGGTGACATTTTATGTGCGGGTGAGTTGAGGAGGTGACACATTTCTTTAGTTGATTGCAGCAGAAGCATCGGTAGTAAAAACTAATGGATACGGTGTAAATATGGCGGAGGCAAAGGGGGCAATTTGGTTGGGAAGATTGTTTGAAGAGGTTAGTTCTGCAATCAGTGCAAACTAGATGGGGGGTTGGTCTCCGTCCGAAGGGTGCAGTTTTTTCCAGCATGATGTAATTCGTAAACAAATGGGACATTCATCACGATACTCGACAACAGGGGGGCGTGATGAATTTTGGAGGGGAAAAACTATTCGAAAGGAAAAACAATTTCCCATTTTAAAAATCTCGGGATGGATAGATAGTTTCGTTATTAAGGTTATTTGGGAGATTTGATTGACCTAATTTTAATACGAGCGACTTTTCTATTTTCAAAAAGAAATTCCAATGGGGTGAGAGGGGAGTTAGGGTTTTCATTAAATTTTGTTGGGTGTCAATATTAACATAATAAATTTCTAAGGAAGGGGAGGTATAGTTGTCAGTCTCGGTAAAGGAACGTTTAATGTCAGTTATTCTGACTAAATGCTGGTTGAGGTGAAAAATCATAATTACAATAATTTATTGGATTCTGTTGAGATACTTCTAGCACATTTAGACTCGTTATCGAGGAGGTAAAAGAAATAATCCCAGTAAATTGAAGTGGGGTAGACTGAGAGGGTTGATGTTTTCTGGGTTTTCACGTTCTTCAAGTTTACTAAAATAAATGCTTGAAGGGAAGGTTCAGTTTCAAAGGTTTTCACGAAGCTGCAAATCTCAACTAGTTCTTGGTTCAAAAGGAAAAACATGACTTAAAATAAAGGAATAGGATACTTAATTGTTAATTCTGCGTTAGAAAAGAAGGATAGGAATAGGGCTATTTCGAGTATTTGGGGGTGACTAATTTTTAAGGTTAGATAGTCATTTAAAATGCTGTGGGGTTGTCGAATATAAATAATAAATGAGTTATGGGTTGTGGATAATCCAAGGATAATATATTTTATGTTATTTAATTTAAGGGTAAGGGATCTATTCTGTATATTAATCATTACCAGTCGGAGATGTCAATGGGAAGCTCGTCTAAATTTTGCTCTGAAAGCATTAAAAAAAAAGTTCCAATAAGGGGAAAAAGCTGGTATTTTTATTGAACCTTCGTCCCAAGAGTCTACAAAATCGAACAAAACTTCTAGAGTGGGAGTTACTTGATAGGGAAAATGGATAGTAAAGGATCGATTAATTTGATAAGGTCTTACTAAACTGCCTTGGTAGTAAAAGTACATTCCAATACGTTATTCTCGTGCTGATGGAGCTCGAAGTGTTTGCAATGTACTGTAAATACGTTTGGTTCTCTAAAATGTTTAGGAAATAAAGCAAAATTAGTTAAAACGTATAAAATAGCAAATAAAATAATTAGTTCCCGAAGGGACTTTTGAAGATCGAGGTGCATCATTTTATAAAAGAAAGTGGATGTTGCTTCCTAAATCTAGTAGACCATATTCACAATCAAGTAAAAATTCCTTAAGAGTATAAAAATTAATATGTCTACTAAGTCAGAAAATTTGGGTGCGCTAACTTTTAAATGCACTAAGTTTTCATAAGCGGGTGTAAAAGAGTAATATATATGTCCGTAAAATTCGTGAAACTTAATAAATAAACCTTTATGGTACTCGGATACAGAAAGATCATTAAAGTTTTGCATCTCAGATCATAATGCTGAAACAGTTAGGTTTAAACTAATAAGAGTTGGTGAAATGTGATTAATTAAGTATAAAAAGACAAATTGGATGACTGAATTATGGGGGAGCAATTGCATTTACTTCTTGCTCAGTAGGAACTTTAGGATAAAGATGTGGTATTTCTTGAATAGGTGGTGATACTACTTCAGGTGCAGTGAGTGGTGACAATTCAATTTGACTGTTGTCGTGATAGATGTTATTATCTGGTGTGTGCTTGAGGTATCGACTTCTGTTTGGTTCGTTGTTTGTATTGTTATCAGAATTTTCATCATTTTTAGGAGTTTGATAAATTGATGTGACAATGGAAAGTAGAAACAAATTGTACGAGGCTCCTAGTAGTGTTTTCCAAAAACCAATAGTGTTTTTCGACAGTTTTTGTATCTCGAAAGCTCTTAAAATAAAAATTACGACATCGATCAAGAACTTGATCAACATGAAACATGCAAATAAAATTCCGGCTCTTTCTATGTAATAGCCAATTTCTCCAAAAGTACTCTTAAAGTGATCAAGGAAAAATGATGGTGACAACATTGAATCTAAGTATAGTCGATTATTGAGACCTGCGGCGCGATAGATATCGCGTTGACTACTGTCTACGTGTGCATTTTGAAGCACTGTTCGAGAAATCTTTTTCAAAACTGAATTAGAAGCTGATTTATGCAAAATTGTTCTCCAAAAATCTTTCAACTGGTTTACAGTGTAGATACCTGCACGACGAGAATCATAATCAGGGATTTTTTGAATATAACCAATTTGTTGTGGAGCAAAAACAGCGGGCGGTTTAAAAGGAACTGGCGCCGGCATCAACTGATACCAAGAATTATTATTATCTAAATCAAGTTGAAACAAATTTTTGAAAGTATCTGTACAGTCTATTTCATTTGCAAATGGAAATGTTTGGCGCGTAATAGGATTAACAAACATAGTTTTTCCGTCATAAAAGATCGGAATACGGTCGTAACAGCAATCAAGTACTTTAAGCGGTGAAATTTTCTTTGGACACGGATATAGAAAACCTATAACACCTTCAATTTCTAAAAACATTGAACGATTTCCGGTTAACATGTATCCGGCCAATCTATTGTTTTCCTAGACAATGCATTGATCATTTGGATTTGAGTGCGTCTCATCATAATCGATAGTGTCTTTTCCAACGTTTTCAAGAATTTTTTTATGATTTCCAAAATGTTGGCTACCAACTAGCTCGTTTTTAGGTGTCTCGTAAAAACCGTTCACCCTTATTTTGTTGTCGGTGCCGACTTGCATTTTGTAATAATTAACACTATTTTTCGAAATTACGGTTTTTCCCGTATTCATATCAAATCCGCCTGTGAAGGAAACAAATAAATCATCAAAGTTTGTAATAAACAAAGGAGTAGGCTTTCCACAAATATAAGTTCTTTCATTATTTATCCTCAGTTTTATGTCTCGCGTGTGGTCTATTTTCATGTTGTTTTGCAAACGATAAACATCATTTTGCATGTCGTGCGTACTTATGATGTAGTATTGTGGTGGATCTGGTTCGTTTGTGAACTTTATCATTTTTGCAACTTGAGTGAAAAGTTTTGTAACAATGCAATTTTCTGGCACATCCCATGAGTAAGCGAAGGGGTCTAGTGATGTTGTTTCACAACCTCCTTCCTTGAGTTCGCATGGAAGTTTTAATCCTAATGGGGTAAAAACTGATTTTGTTTCCTGATCAACTTCGAGTTCAACTCTTTGCATTTGTGTTTCAAAGGAATAAAGTTTTACTTCTCCTGACGCAGAGCAATCTGTGTTATCTTCTAAGTGGTCGTCCTCATTCAGACCACCGTGTGTGTATTGGTGTTTTAAAACTTCATTTGAAATGTCTAGCTTATAAGTTCTATCGTACTCTGTTATTGCTATTTTTCCTGTTTTGTTTGCACGTCTGCATTCTTCTGGCGTTACTATGACGTCAGTTGTAAGAGAAATTTGGTCATATGCTAAAGAAGAGTGCGATAAAAATCTACAGTGCCATCTCAAAGCTTGCGATTTTACTCGACACATCACTGCCTCTACTTTTGTTCTGTACGATCTTTGATACAGTGTCACCGTTGCAGGTGCAACTTTAATATTTTCCGGTTTAATGTTGCATTGAGCTACTTGATTTAAAGCATACATTTTGCTTTCTTTCATTTTTGAACAGTCATAATGAACAACTTTTAACGTAGGGGAGATGTCATCCAACTCATTTCTAACTGAGGGTCTACAAAAAGATACAACAGTAAAGACAAACAAAACAGTTAAATATTTATAAAGGAAGTTATTGTTTTTCATAATAACTTTATTTTATTAGTGATTGACTGAGTTTTTGGTTTTTTTTAGTGTCAGAAAGCTAAGAATAAGGCTGGAAGAAGTAAGAGAAAAGGTCTCGGAAGTTAATTTTCCGATGATTTGAACCTTTAAAGTAAATATATAAGATAAGATTTAAGTAAATCCCGCTTGATAGCGAGCAGTAAGTTTTTTCAATCGTCCCGAAATTCGACGATCGATTCGAGATGAACGTTGATCATCCGAGGGAGTTGGGTTTGCTTCGGGTGATTGTACACGGGTTTGGGTTCTAACAGGGCTGACTCTAATGTCAGGTGGATCTGCAAAACGAATACGTGTTTCGGGATATGGGGTAGAACTTCTAGTTCTACTACGACTACGGTTATCAGGTGTTTGTGTGTTATCTACAAACGTAGTTGAAAAACCTTCTTGAAATCCCGAATCAGGTTTTGTTATTGTGGTATTGTTATCTTCAAATGTTTTTTCATGATTATTTTCATTTTGTATGTTATCCGAATTACTTGTAAAATTGTCTACTGGTAGAAATTCAGTTTCAGTATAGGGTTGTTGAAAGGAAAATTTGTCCATTGGCTTATTAAGTTTTTCAACTTGTTTATTCATTAAATTTTTGTAGAATGGTTGGAAGTTTTCATTCCTTAAACCATAGTCAACAACTAATTCTGAAATTGCGTTTTCGATTGGGAAGTACTCAATTAGATGGTTTCTATGGGCAACTTTTTTGACAGTTTTGTTTGAAACAAGTTCTATTTCGTAATTAACATTTGTCAATTTTTTTGTTACTTCATACGGTCCTGTTCTTAGTTCATGTAACTTTTTGGATTTTCCGTCCTCGAATGAGTGGTTTTCCATTAACACTAGTTGTCCTACGTCTAAAGGCTTACCTAGTTTATGTTTGTTTCTGTTTTGATGTGCTTTGGAGTTAACTTCTAGGCTTCTGTTGTATGCAGTTTTGTAAATTTGTTTGAATTGATTTTCACGAGCAAGCAATGAACTACTTAGTTTTGGTTTTAGTAGTTTATCTATTTGATCGTTGTTGCTACTTTGTTCTGAATGCTTGTGGAGTGGTAAATCTTTGCAAAATTCTGAATTACAAGTTAAATTGGAAGACCTTAATAATCCTAATTTCAGAGAAAGGGGAATTTGGGGCTTTTGGCCAAAAACGATTTCGTAGGGTGTTAATCCTGTACTAGTGTTTGCTGTTGTGTTATGATCAAACGCGAACTTTGGTGCTAAGTCACTCCAATTACGATTAGCTTGTTCAAAAAAGATTCGGAAATGTGTGCCAAGATGTTTGTTTTGGATCTCAACTTTCCCGTTGGTCCAGGGAGAGTATGCTGTTCTAGGAGCATGCGTAATTCCAAGTTCATGAGTCCAACTTGTGAACTCCTCGTTCATAAAGGCTGATCCTTTATCATACACAAGTTTTTGTGGTATACCAAAAGTAAGAAAAAATTTCTCAAGTGCTGATATTGTTTCACTTGCTGATGTTGATGAAACTGGGTAAACTTGGATGTAACGAGAAAAGGAATCAATTACTACTAGGCAATGTTTATTTCCGTTCGATGGTGGATTTATTGGACCTTTGTGATCTATATGTACCGTGTGGAAGGGGAAAGGTACAGTTTCTGTCCATTTTTCAAGTGGTGCTTCAATTAAGTCTTTGCGTTTTTGTTTATTTTTTTGACAGTCTAAACAATTCGCTATTAAGTGAGAAACCCATTTATATAAACCTGGCCAATAGAAAAAGCGTTTTATGCTTGACAATGTTTTATCTTTTCCAGAGTGTCCAGAAAGCGAATCATCTTGGTGAGCTAATTCAAAAATTTTTAAGAAGAGGGATAATGGTGCGCATATTTTGATGTTTTGAATATTTGGATCTTCAGTTGGTTGTTTAATACATAAAATGTTTCCAATTAGGCAAAGATTTTCAAAATTATTCAAGTACGTTTTCATGGCTTTTGATTGTCGAAATTTTACATTTTTCTCATCTTTGTTTCCTGATTCAAAAAGTTGTCTTACAGTCTGAATGACTGGGTCTTTGAATTGTTCCTGGCTGATTGCTGCTATGTTCAAGTCAATATCTTTAGCAAAACTAGATAATTTCTCGATTAGTTCTTTTCCATCTGAAATTTCGTTATTTTCACAAATTGGTTTTGCTAGTCGAACACTTGCTATTCTCTCAAAGTTTGCTTTGCTTGCTTCAATCTCTTGCTCAAGACTCATGTCATCTATTTCTAAATCTGATAATTCAACAGAATCTAACAGAGGATCGTCTTCTGTTGTAGAAAATTTTTCAAAGTGCTCCTTTTCCTTTTCCAAATTATCATCAAATTCTAAAGACAAATCAGAGTAGTAATTTTCACTGTCGTCTTGTTCGCTTAGGATTGGCTCTTTTAGTGGGAATTTTCCGCGATAGTGATTTATTGCATTTCCTTTCAAGAAGGATTCTGATATGTCCGAAGTTGAACAAATTCGATCACTGGTTTTATAGTTTGTCTGAAAAAATTGTTCATTTTCAAAATTCAGTTTTTTAACTCCTTGAAAAGTTTGTTTTAGAATGGGGTAGCAATCATTTTTCTGTCCCTTTCCATTGTCATTCAACACGAAGTATTTTTCTTCGATGCCTGACTCGTCGTAGAATTTAATGTCTTTCGGAATTTTTTTGTGTTTCAGTTGATACTTGTCTAAGTCTTTTATCGAGACGTTTCTACTTAGAATGTCTGGAAAGGCTAGGTTTTTGCCTTCTGTCCAAATTATTTTTAAGTTTTGGAATTGTGAAATGACAAGTTGATAGCGGAAAAATCGATGAGATAATTTTCCTCTACGTCCCCAAAGATACAGTAGGGGCTTGTGGTCTGTGTAGAGATAAACTGGATGTGGAGAACCTATTATGTAATGCTCATACGTTTGTAGAGCAGAAATTACGCCACAAAGTTCTCTAGCTGTTGTACTCATTTTTTGCTCATCTTTTGTGTAAACTCGAGAATTAAATGAAACTATCCGTTTTCCGGTAGGAAATTCTTGGACTAAGATTGAACCTACACCAATTGATGATGCATCTACATGAACATGGAAGGGATATCTGGTGTCGGGAATTGCTAAGACTGTATCTTCACTTATACGATCCTTAATTTCTTTGAACAACTTCTCGTGTTCATCTGTCCATTGAAAAGTGGTTTCAGTTTTTATAAGATCGTAAAATGGCTTACTGTCTACATGCAGATTCTTTATGTACATGCTGTAAAATCCTAAACAACCTAGGACTCGCATTACATCTCGTTTATTCTCAGGTGTCTTTAAGGCTTTGAGATCTTCAACCCTTTTCTTTACTGGTTGAATTCCGTCTTTTCCTACTACATGTCCTAAGAATTGTACTTTACGCAAAAAGAATTTTGTTTTCTCAGGTTGAGCTTTCAGTCCTGCTTTGCGTAGCAAAAGATGGTACTTTTTTATGATTGCATACATCTCTTCAGCTGTCTGAGCTTGCATGATTGTGTCATCAATATAAGTTACGGCTTGTCTAGATTTTATTAAGGGTGCAAAATGGATTGTCATTATCCTACTGAAAAAGTTTGGTAGTCCGCAAAGTCCGTAAAAACCACGTTGAAACGTGTATTGTTTTGAACCTATTACGAAACTCGTCAATTGTTGTGTTTCCTCCGTTAGAGGGACTTGATTATAAGCAGAACTTAAATCACTTGTAGTGAAGTAGTTTCCGTTTAGTCTAGTCAATAAAGAACCTATTGGCTCTAGAGGCCATGAATACTTACTTAGGTCTGTTATTGAGTTTAGATACCTAGCGTCTATTACTAGTTTCACTATGTTTCCCTTTGGAAGGATGATAACGGGATTAATAAATGACGATCCCATTTCGGTGTCGTCTCCCATTTCTCGAATTATTCCTGCTTTACAGAGCTGATCTAGCAAAATTTCAAGTTTTTCCTGATGGTGCAATGGCACTCGTGATGGTCTCCGCTTAGTCAAGGTTGAATTTGGTAGAAGTTTTACGTGAAATTTTTGCTTTATTTTGCCAACGTCATACTTGTGCTGAGAGTAGACGTCCTTGTCTCTGGCAAGAAGTTTCATGAGATCTAGTAATTGTGCATCATTAATGTCAGATTGACTGAAGTCAAATTTTTTGAGAAACTCACGGTCTGATTTACTAAACATTTCCAGTTTTTCTGGTGGTATTTGTTGTGGTCGAATTTCACCTTCTATTGTTGCTTTTGGCTTTAAGTCTTTTAGATCTTGACTAAAATCTGTTTCTAATTCATTGTGGTCTGCAATTTCTTTTTCTTGAACCTTTTTCTGAGCTTTTTTCAACTTTTGTCTAATATCTGTTTTGTCTAATTTCGGATTTTCTAAAGTCTGAATTGGGTTTTCGACTTTTTCAGTCACATGAAAGATGTGATTGAAATCTGTTTCAGTTTCTGTTAAGACATCTAAGAACGCGACGTTATCAATCAGTGTGTACTTTTGTGTTTTTTTACAAATTTCTTCCAAAGTGTATCCTATTGAACCTTTATCTATTGTTACTTTACGATCACCAGGGTTATTTAGCATTATTGGCAACTCTTTTTCTTTTCTTACACAATAGACGTTGTATGTGTAAATACCTTTGTCCTGGAGTCGATTGTCAATTATAAATGATGTTCCTTGTTTGAAAAATTGGTTTGATGGTGTAATTGTTAGTTCTCTGCTAGATTTCGGTGCTAGTTCGAAAGGTCTGTTAAGTACAACTTTTTCAATTTTACTTACAAAAGGATAACTTTTTGTTTGATATTTTGAGAGCGTGATTGAGACGTTTGGATAAATTTTTAAATTCATTTTTGGAGTTGTGAACTCGATTGATTTTGTTGCAAAATTCAAAAAGTCCATTCCTAGGATGTTTAATTCGCAACCGTTTTTCTCTGAAACCCATGTTTTGAGATCTGTGTAATATTTGCCTTCAATGTCAAATGAGATTGGGACATGAATGTAGCCTAACAATTTTAATCGTTCACCGTTGACTGCAATTGTTTTCTGTTTTGACTCAATTAGTTTAACATCAATCAGTGACTTAAGTTCTTGTAGGAAATCAAAATTTATTAGGGAACACGTTGCTCCTGTGTCAACTAGAAACTGCGATTCGAAACTGTTATGTTTATTACTGTCTCCGACGGCGTGAATGTACAAGTTAATAAAAATGTTTGTCTTTTTATTTTTGTACGGAGACTCGTCTAGTTTAAATTAATTTCATCTTGTTGATTGTCCACAAAGAATCCATTAACTTTATTTTCTCTGAATTGAACTCTGTTTGAGTTACGATCTCTACTGTTATCTCTAGAATTCTGATTAGAACTGTTACTTCTTCTATAGTCCTGTCTTGGACTGCTTGACTCACGATACCTTGTTCGGGAATCGTTTCGATCATATTGTCGTTCCCTGGAATAGTTCCTATAGTCCTGGGGTCTACGATCGTTGGATCTGCTATTATAGCGTCGATCTCGATTCTCAAAGCTTTGTGAGCGATTTCTGAAGTTATTGTTCTCAGATCTAGGATGAGGAGACTATTGTCTGCGGTTGTCTTGGTTGTAGTAACTGTTATGTGGTCTAGTGTCTTGTCTGTATCTGTTCTGATTTCTATCATAACTATCTTCTCTTGGACGACGTCCTCTATAGCTTTGATAGTTATCTCTAAACTTATCTCTTTGCTGTGGTTGCTGTCTGTTTTGTTCTTTAAAGTCTCTGTTTGCATAGCAATATGCTATTGTGTGACCCGACTTTCTGCAAAATTTACAAAATCGTGTGTAATTTTGTTTATTTCTAGGCTCGTTTGGGTTGTAGGCTGCGCTAATTCTGTTGTTTTTCATTAAACTTGCTAATTCTTGGAGCTGGTCTTTTATACCATCCATCTCCATTTTATTGTCTATGCTGCTAGATGCTGTACCTGTGAAATCACTACTTACTGCAAAACTTAAGTCTTTAGTGCTAACTTGATTTCTAAGTTGTTCCCATGTTGCGTTAGGTGTTTCTATCAAATATTGATGCGCTTTTTGTTTAAGTGCTGGAGGAGTTAGTCCTCTTACAAAAAATTCCATACACTTAGTTTGCCTTTGAGCATCTGTGAATGGGTCTGGCCATCCCTTTTCCACTGCTTTTGTTAGTCTGTGTACGTAACTTTTGATTAATTCATCTGGTTGTCTACGAATGTTTTCTACCTCAATTCGTTTTCTGTACTTGTCTTTCTCGTCTGTGAATCTATTTAGGAAACCTGTCCTAACATCATCCCATGGTTCCGCTGCGGGCAAAGAATCGAACCATTGGGCTGCTGGTCCTCTTAAGACTGAGCCAAATAATGCTTTTCTACGTGCGTCATATGCATTTTGTGCATCTCCTGGTCCTGGTCTAACTCCTAATGAAAACTCTATTTTTCTCTCTATTAGACTTAGAAAATCTGCTACGTCCTCACTTGGGTCTAAGCCTGTAAATTTTTCAAGAGAAATGTCTGGGTATGCTACGATGTTAGCCATTTTTGTTTTAAGGTTTTTGTTGAATTATTAGTAAGTTTTTATATGAAAAAGATACTATAAACGAAAGAAGCAATATAAAAGTCTAATCAAAAGAATTTGAAGCTATGAAAAGGTCAAACAATTTTTTTTAGAATTTAGAAAATATTCAGACAATTTGCTTAAACAAATGGTCCTATCTCAAAAACACTATTTGGGGTACGAAGTGCGTCTAAAATTTGGTTAATCTTTGGGTTGTTTTCCGCATGTGTTATGTAACAAGCTAGTCCTGGAATGTTATCAAAATTAATAAAAATGTACAAATATTGCTTTTTCTTATCTAATTTATAACTAGTAACTTTGCCTGTATTATGACCAAGTTTGATAGTAATATTCAAGAAGTTAGCGTCAATATTCATTTAATTCAACTTTTGCTCTAATAAAGGTGTAATTTTTGACAGTATAAGTTACAAAATTAGGTACTAGAGTGAACTAGAGTTCAATATAACTATTGGGCGTGTGCAAAGCTTTCAAAGTTTTGTAAAAATCAGGATTAGAACTTGCATATGTTATAAAACTGTGTAGGCGCGGATCGTTAACAAACCTGTAATAAATAATCAGAGATTGTTTATCGTTATTTAAGGTGTACCTTTTAACTTTTGCAACTTTATCGTCGTACAAAATTGTTACATTTAGATGCTTTGTACTAATATCCATAAGCTTGAATATAAGACAATAAGAATAAAAAAGAGTTTTTGTTTTATTTTTCACTTCGTTTTATACAAAAATTTTTGAGATTAAATAATTATGGGCATTTGTTCATTCGTTGATAGCAACCATCTTCGGTTAGTCGAAATTCTATCCAGAAAAATTTTCCTGACTGACAAAATTTTGGTTTTTGATTGCTTTCAGAGTAGGCGGTTGTTAGTATTGGCCTATATACTCTGACTCGATAGGAAATGATTTGATTATCGCTATCAGATTTTCTTATTAGAACACAATAAACTATTTCTTTTTGGATTATTTCTTTAACAAAGTTAGGTAGTGTGGGTGAAAACATGCAAACTTTTTCAAACTTATAGAGTTTATTATCTGGCAAGGGTACTAATTTCAGATTTTGGCTGCTTTCACTCATTTATTGGAAGCGTGTGGTAGAGTGTACATACATTGTAAATCGATGATTGAGCCACGTTTATTAAGTCTATTAAACAAATAATCTAGAGAGGTGTTTTCAGCTTTGAAAATGGTTACTTGACCAACAGTTTTTGTTCTTTTGATACGGTAGACTATTGTCACGTATGATTGTTCAACGTCAGTGACGTATTTGAGCACTCGACAGTCTGCTGAGTTATCCTTAATACTTATTTGTTTGTCTCCTATTAGGTATTCCATAAACTTTTTGCAAAAACTGGAAATTTAAATTTGTTGAAGTGAATTTGTAGCAGAATTATACGTAACCCAACAAGTGCGATCGAATATATGGCTCAGAAAAACGAAGGAGAAACTTAAATATTACAAAATACCAGTAAAGGGAACGTTTACTGAAAAAGGTTGCACGAAAAGATCGTGTTATTTCCTTTAAGTTTGCCGTTTTGGTGGTTAGTTTTGGACAAAACGCTATATTTCTATTAGTATATGAACTTAAAACAGGCGTTAATAGTCTTCAATAGCTATTTTCTTGTTTCTGTGTTCGAATATTTAGTCATACTTCAGGATTATTGGCGAATTTCAGGAAATTATTCGGAATTTTGAGGCCAATTTTGAGATTTGTACCGCTAATTTGTATCCAAAATGAGATATTTTTCACTTGTTGTGGTTCAATTTGGGTAATTTTTTACAAGTTCTGGGCAATTTTTGGATTACCTGAGTGAATTTTGGGTCAATTTTGGGCAAAAAATGACAATTTTGGGTCAATTTTGATCAATTACCAGATCAATTTAGACAAAATATTGTAAAATCTTGGCAAATTTTGACAATTCTTTACCAAAAGCGGGTGTTTTCTTAATGAAACAGGGTGAAATCGGGAAAATTTTGGCTAAACTTGACAATTTTTTGACAATTTTGGGCTAATATGTCGATAATTTGGGTCAAATCTAATAGTTTCGGGTTAAAATTATTTCAATTTTGTGTCTAAAAGCAAAAATTGTGGTCAAAATTTACTACATATAGTTAGTTATTGGTTAATTTCAGGCAAATTCTGGATTAAAACCGATTAATTTGCATGAATTTTAGATAAAAACTGAAATATTTTGGTCAAAAATGGGCAAATTTAGGACTAAAGGCTCTAAAATCGGGCACTTTTTAGGTAAAGATTGAAAAAAATTTGGTCTAAATAAGTGAATTTTAGGAATATATGAGCTTAATTTGGCAATTTTAGAGAACAATCTGGGCTTATTTTGGTGAAATTTAGTGGATTTTGGCACCAATACTCAATTATTTAGTCAAAACTGAGGTGAGTTTAGGCAAAAAACACACAATTTCTACACCAAACAGGGCTAAATTCTTCAAAAATCTAATAAAATTTAAAAGTTTTCACTTTATTCCGGACAATTCTTGTGAAAAATTCTGTAAAATTGGCTGATTTTTAGGAGGAATTCTCATAAATTCCTGTTAAATTAGGCAGAAAATAGGCAAAATCGGGCTAAAAATCTCATAGAACCAACTTTGTTTAACTCAAAACTATGAAATTTTTGGAAATTGGGGGGCTAAATCGAGGCGTTATAGTGACTGCTGGGGTGTTTGGTTAACAATACAACGTTATTTGTAGCTATCAGAGTGATTTATTAACTTCTAGATACATTAAAAGGTACACTATGCATGTATAATGAAGCAAAACAACGTTAAACTAGGCTTATTTGCATGTGGGTCAATTTGTTTTTGCAATACTATGGGTTTGGAGGATGATAAGTTCGACAATTTAGATGATAAATCAAAAGTTAAGATGTATAGGACACGCTAAGGTTAAGTTACGGACAATAAATGCGAGCTAGATTAATGAATATTGATGTATGATTTCGTATATAGGACTAGGGGGGATAGTACAGTTCGTTATGCTAACAGTATTAAAGATTTGGTTAAGTTGAACACAATTATTTAGTCTAAAAGTAACATTAATGTGACCGGTCTTGTCGAATTTTGTGCGGGGGGGGGGAGTACAAATACGTCTTTTTATGATACACAATTATGTACTCACGTGTGCGCTTAAAAAACCAACCTACAGTGTCAAAATTTGGGTCTGAGAAGCAAAGAACCGGTGCTCAAAATTATTAAATCAGTGGACTGTTCTTTTGTGGGGAGAACCCGTCTCTTTTAGTCGGTCGTAATTGAGACGTTCAGAATCTTAGAACATCTCACACAGGTACTGGGATAGCGCGGTATGTGGCCCTACCATAGAACCTGTGTGACCTCTGGGTTTTTGGTTTGGAAAACTAGCCACAAAAAGTCCACCAGGCTCCTAAATGTGTGAGCAACCGACGTTCTTTATTCCTCGTCGCACCAGTTTTTAACTCTGATGTGGTAGGTATTTTATTCGCTTGATCTTAATTACCACACTAGAGCTAAACCTATATTATTGTATCGACCTTAATTGCGTGCTAGAATAAGTCTCACTATATGCTCACAATGTTCTTTGCTAATTTCCAAATCTATGTGTTATTTGCTAGACAATAAAATTGGTTAGATACAAAGGTTAATTAGTAAATAGATAAAAATGATAGAGCACAATTGGGGGTTAATTCCTACTTGAAAATATGGTGGGATATCTAATCTTAATCAAGAAATTGAATCCATCTTACTGCTGGATATGAATAATAATTTAACTCTATTTTTGTTAGAAAATTGGCAGACTTACAATTGCTGCAGATAGTCCCGCTTAGCGGAGAAAATAGTGGTTTCGCTCTTAGAGCAGAGAGAGGAAGAGAGAGAAGAGAATTTTTTGGTTAGATTTTTAGCGTCTTACTTTCGCGCTGGTTGAGTTTTGGTCTGATTTCCTTCAGCAGCAAAATCTAGTCTCGTGCGTGTTTATAATTGAGTCAACACGACTAAAAAATCACAAGACCTATGACTAGCTCCGAATCAATTCCTAGGTCATTCGTGGAGCCGACTACTACTCGTCTTTAGTCATATATTCGTTTCAGAATTGGTGCTGAAGAGCGGCCTGGATAGCTTCAGTATCCTTCACGTATTACGCGTATTAATAGCGGTGGTGAATCAGCCGGTATGGACCGCTGCATAGTGTATTAAATAATACACAGCAGTATTTGGCTATGAATAATGTATTCATTCACTCAACGAAATTCACGCAGCATAGCTCTCTCTTAATATTCCGTCAGTTTAGACTAAGTCTAAAGTGTTCACAAAGTCGACGGTTAAATAATTATACTCTCTGTAGTATCGGTAATTGCGGCGGCAATTATCCAATTAGCAATACTACACCTTTGACACTCTCATGAGCCGTTGCTAACTCAAATTAGTAGTTGCGTTTTACATACAATGTCTATAACTGTTGTTCTGTCACATGGTCTGATAAACTATTAGTTTCATACACTTGACTCTCTGGTGAGTAATATTTGAATAAAACTTCACTTTTTCATTTCAGATCTTATTTTATTTACCACATTGTGACCAGTTGAGTTCAAGAGATAACAATGATTCTTTTCCGTTTTTTCTCTTTTTTCCCTTTTGGGTGTTAAGTTTCAGTATGGAAAGGTGTCATCGATTTTCTCATCAAATAAATTCAATTTCATTCTTGCCACAAAGGCACAAAAAATAGATTAATAAGGAAAGTATGATGATCAATCGAAGTGTTTGTTTCATCCGTTTAAACGTACATAAAATAGCTCCGGTGACAACTTCAACTGCTCAGTATTAATTGCGGCATAAAAGTAATGTAATCTCTTAAAACTGTTTCGCAGTAAACTTTTGCTGAACAAAATAGCTTCTATGAAGCTGAGGTCTAAGTTTATTGCAGAATTGCACGAAAATGTCAGTAAACAATTGCATCATTTATTTTAGGAAAAATTGAAGCTCAATGTGCCTCCACAAAATTGGGTTGCCTTGTTCTTGCTAGGCTTTTCTCAATTTCATTTTCACTTATTTGACTGATTGTTTGTTTTAATTTCTTAAATCTTTTTTGCATTCATCATTTAATGAAAAAGGAGGTTTGGTGATATAATTAGAAGCAAAGAACAATTTGAGATTGCATTTTATTTGAAAACTGTTCTTGAAGACTTATCATTCGAATTAGTATGCTCGTCAACATCCCCATGAAGTTGATTTCGATTTTGAAAACTACCTCGGATTAAAATCGAGGGCCAGGATAAGTTTTATTCGTTAAATTATCATTAAATTGATCATTCTTTGAAGGATTTGAGCATTGTGTTGTGCTCCTCTTTGTTAAAATTAGTTTCAGCCGTAAATCAATAATTAGTATTGAAAATGAAGCATGCCAAGTTCCCCCATTTTCTTTTTTACTTTTTGTTGTTTTTGTGGTTTCAAATTGCAGTTTCTCCGTTTCAAGACCCCAAGCTTAGTGGGTATATAAGGTGTCTATAGCCCCCCCCCCCCCCCAAAAAAAAAGTAACATGAGCAGGATATATTTTTGTAGCAACTTTTGTCGTAAACATATTTGTATAGCTTCGCTTCCACTAACTTTTTTCTTTTTTTTGGGATCTATTGTGCCCCCCCCTCACCCCACCTTAGTGAGCTTATACTTTTTACACCCCCCAGGAGCACGTGCTATTTTTTTTACATAGTAACGTGCTATATAACAACATATAATTTGTAACTGGGGGCGTAAAAAACACTGGGGGGGGGGGCAAAATAGAATAGATCCATTTTTTGAATGAAAAAAACTTACACTGTTTTAAAAAGAAGCGGTTTGAAAGTTGTTGATTGATAATTTCACGTGAAAAGAACACGTGTTGAATGAGAGATGAATGGCGAAAGAGGAAGGAAAGATTGATGCTTTTCGGAGAAAGGTTAATCAGCACTAACACTCTTCCTACAAAAAAAGTGTTCACTTGGCCCAAAACGAATGGTCAGCTTAGGTAGTCGAAAACAGAAAAGCGCGCAGAATGATTCTGTTGAAAAAAATGCTAGATAAAAAAAATAAAAGGCTTCAATTCATATTCCCTTTTATGTACGAATGAGTTAACATTCCATTTTATGCCCAAGTGGTCGTATGCCTAGTGAGCTGTAAGAGATGAAAAATGCTAATCGTGGCCTGACAACCTGTCACGAGGAAGAGAATAATTGTTTATACCACTTTATCACCAGGAAACGGAACCCCCCAACTCACTTCCAACAACTAAACAACGCCACCATACCAACACCAAATACATACCATTTTAGTCCGAATTACACAAATGAACTTCCCCAAATTACCTCTAAACGCCCAACAGAACCCCCCTCCCCCCTAGCTCCATCAACCTACTTTTCCGGCTTGGATGGCTCACTTTGCTTGCTGCCGTTGTTTGCCCGAGTGATTTAAAGTTGCATGCTAATTGAAGATTTTCTAAGGGACTCAGTATGCCCGGAATAGAAGCAATCCGTTCATTCTTTTACCACCGGAGTGTCAATTCGTTCGGTGATGACTTTTTGAACTTAACAAAGCATCCGGCACGCGACAGGTAATATTGTTATTTTCAATAATCAATAACCTCTCAGACATTATTCACGCTGCTCTTTTCTTTCATCTTGTATTCATAAAGAAATTGATGTATCTTTTGATCTTCTCCTCCAACAGAGGTTTTGAGGTTTTTGTATTGAGGTTTCGCCAGCCATTATTTGCCAATATTATAATGATCTCAGTTGTTTACATTGAACTTGTCTCGTCAATCAGGTTATAATTTTGTGTAAATTTTATAATTTTGTAAACTTAAATAACAGCCGCAATCAGGCACTATTCCCAATTTTATATATATATATTTTATATATATATATATATATATATATATATATATATATATATATATATACAGGCATAAACATATATAAATATATATATAAATATATATATATATATATATATATATATATATATATATTTTATGTATACATATATATATATATATATATATATATATATATATATATATATATACATATATATATATATATATATATATATATATATAATAAATATATATATATAATATGTGTATATAAGTAAATGATAAATCGCGGCTCAGTATGAGGCTGAGTCCTACTGAACAGAAATTTTTTCTTGAGATCAAATTAATCAGCAGACCTACGCCTTTGCGTCTTGAACTTAAAATTAGAATATCAGCAAATTGTACGTTTACATCTTCAATTGCACTGTGATTTTCTCAAAAGTAATGTTTTCTGGTTAAAAAAAAACAAAACATAATGCTAAATTTTTGGTGTCAGGTTTAAGTTGAAAGTTCAAATGTTTTGGTACACAACAATAGATATTGCGGGTAAACACTTGATTATGCTTCGATCCGCCTTTTCCTGGTGTTATCAGCTTTAAGTGCCAAAAATAATCAATAAAAAATCTCCTAATTAGAAAAATCGATAATTTCAAGATGATTGGCATTATATAAGCGAGAGATTTTTTCCATGCACTAACAAGACCTGCTCAATCATTGTTTTCCAAGTATTTGATCGATTATGGTTGATTTATCTATCAATATGTTTCAATAAGCTCAACACGGGCTTCACGTAATTGAAGTATAATTAGACTTCAATTACGTGAACCCCGTGTTGAGCTTATTCATATGAGAACACCAATTTTATTATTTAAGAGTTATCAAACAAAAAGTTGCTTCTATTTGTTTAATTCAGCGCTCGATGTGGTAGATTAAAGAACTACGCAGAACTCATTCTCAATTATTTCTAACTTCTTAGGACTACAGTGAACCAAAAATTACAAATTTATTCGTTACACTTAGATAGTCATTTTTGAAATCGTTTTAGCATTGAAACTAAATTTTAATTATGGGAACTATGGATTGTTTTCAGGAGATAAAAGTGTTTTCAGTTTATGATCTAAATAGGGAGTTTTTATCGTGTTGAATCTTACTAATTTAATCCAAATTGTCCTATCATAAATTATCAGACTGTGCGTCGCCTGACTTAGACATTGTAAGGCATCTCTTCTGTTCCTACACGACCAAAATACAAATAAGTTGGAACTACTTGTCTAAGCTCTGAGAAATAATAATAATAATATTAACAAAATATTTTTGAGGAGGATTGACAATTTTTTGCAACAGATATGGTATAAATCATGAAACATAATATGAAATCTACTCGTCAGGTCATCATTAGGTCCAAGAGGTCCTAGTCAAGTGATGACCAGTACCATTACTATGATCAAGGGTGTAAATGATTGGCATATCATGGCAAGGGAAAATATGAAAAACTTCAAAATTTTTTGTTCTAAATTTTATTATTTGTATGGATTTTTGTTAACAAAAAAGCAGAAGTTCCATTTTGTCCACAAAAAAGTTTTCCCTGAAACTAGATATCGCTACAGAGAATCGCTTCAGATCCCCTGCACTCATATGTTGCACTTCTGATACACAATTAAGATAGAATTGTAAGATGAAGTTAAGCAGTTTTCGTATTCTGACTCCTAGTTGTATAGGCGTTAGACTGCAGCTTCTAATTGCAGTTTTTGGTTGCTTTGAAACGGTCAATTTTGCATTCCACTCTTAAACTGTCAGTTATTTTTTTGAGGAGTTCATAAATGTGAAAGACTTTTATGGATTAAATGTGATCTGGTTATCGTTCCAGGCAAGTGGACGTTGATTTTGGCTTATTAAAGACAATTCTGTTTCCTTGTTTTATCTTTGACTCCAGTGACAAAATTAGGGTTTTGTTGCTTGTTCCGTAGACTAGTACGCCAAAGCTCACAACAGATTGGACATGCACCTTGTATGTAAATAACAGTTGTTTTACAATTAAAATCAATCTGAGCACGTAAAACAGTCCTGAGAATTGTTCATTTTTGAGCTGATATTTTTAATATCTTCACCGAAATTTAGATTGTCATCCAATTCTATTGCTAAGTATTTTAGTGATAACTTCTGTGTTAGGTTTTTTCTCTTATCGTTATTTGTTGCTGTGACATTTTTTGTTTTGCTTTCATGTTCATAAGACATTTTTTTTTTTGCAGTTCAAAGTCATTTTTTTTTGCAGTTCAAAGTCAGTTTGTTTCTTGTGAGGTTGTCAATAACCAGGTTGAAAGATTGGCCGAAAGCTTCGGTTGCTGGCTAAATTTTAGTTTAACAACAATATCATCAGCGTATAATGTCAAATTGTTCTTAATAAAGTAATCGTATCTTAATACAGTATTTCGTTTATATACAAAAGAAAAAGGAGTGTTCCAATGTCTGATCTTTGTGGTACACCATACTCGATCTCCGCAAAATTGGTGTATAAAGTTCTAGACATTACAAATTACACATTGTCGCCAATTACTTAGATAGGATTGCAAAAAGTTTTGCATGTGACCCCTCAATCTGATGTTGCTTAATTTGTCTAAAAGGATAGTATGTTTAACTTTATCAATTTATTTTTGAGATCGATGAACAGAGCCTTTATTTCCGCAATTCCATCCGCCCACTCTTGCCTAACGCTCTCAAATAAACTTAGAAAGGCTTGAATAGTGCTCTTTTTTGACCTATATTGAAGATGATTTTGTTTAGAAGGTTAAAATTTCCAGAAAATTCAGCACTTTTTTAACCAATTTCTCAATCAATTTTCATATCATTGGCAGGAAATTGATTGGTCTGTAATTTTCAGCAACTATACAATCTCTCTTATTATGCAGTGCAATGAGTTAAGCAGTGCAATGAGTTAAGAGTTCTTAAGCCAATTGGGAAAACGCTGTTTTCGAAACATTTGTTGACCAAAAAGGTATGGGTCGAAACCTTACCAAATGGAAAGGAATTTCTTACCCTGGAGTTTCTTGAGCATAAAATTGTTTTTCAGCCATCATAACCTGAGCTGTATTTATTTTTCAGGTTTTCAATTGCCGCGGTTAGTTCTTTTTCGCTATTTTGGTGTGAAAAATGATATTGACATTTTTATTTTTTGGGTTGTTTTTTCCCTCTGGAACCAGTTTATCAGCTAAATTTATTCCAATGATGGTGACAAAATTTGTTGAAAATTTCTGTTTTTTCCTGCGTAGAAGTAGCTTTTTGTTGGTTTTGTGTGTCTCCTCCTACAATTTGATAGTATCGAAGAACGTTTTGGTAGTACGCTTTGCGTTCATAACTCAAAACTAATAAAAAAATTTCTTTTTTTTTGAGCATTCTTTTCTATGGCAAATTCCTAATTCTATTGTTTGTCTTTTTTGTCATTTGTTTTCTGTTGCATGTACTTTTGATAAGAGTTTTGCTTTTTTTGCTGCAAAGCTTTTAATTGAGTTATCAATCCATATCTCATGTCTGACTGGCTTTGATTTTTTTCTCTGGCACATAATGTTTTGTTTCGTCAATTAGAGTTTGTTGAAATTTTTGGAATGTGGAGTTGCAGTCCAGGAGGCAAATTTATCCTGTAAACCTTGTAATTTGCGCTTCAGTTTGAATACTAGCTTTTCTAGCACTGTATTTTTCTCTAGAACAGCCCAATTTTTGTAGTACTCTTGCAGTTTTAACCGTTTTAACCCTGTTTCTTTCACTTCGTCATCTAGTTTGGTTTAAACAGTGTAACGATAATTTATTGTAGATTTTAGAAATTCTTCTTGCGCTTGTTGTGAGCAATTAGATGGTCTTCCTGGTGATGCCCGTCAGAGACTTATTGTTAAGATCATCCCTCCTAGAACATTTTTTACGTCACAATTTTTTCATTTGCTTTTGAGTGATCGATATTTATATCGCCACACATTAGATAAAACTGTTTTGGCTTGAGTGTCTTTTTTTCAAAATACTAATCAAAATTTTTTGGCAACTCGGATAAGCTTGCATTAGGTTTCAGGTGTACAAATATATGGTTCAATAAAACATTTTCCACAACCATCTGATCAGAATTGCCACTACAAATATTTTCGAACAATTGATGATATTTCAAGTAATGTTTTTCTATTTAATTTGCATTTGCTGTAATTGATGATAATCCTTGTTTTTTCCCTTTTTTGACAGGCCGATTAGCCGTGAGGTTCTAGAACATAATTATCTTAAAAATATCACAATTTTTAGTTTTAAAAAATTAAAAGCTTAGGCGAATTTAAGCAGAACTGCATTTTTTCTGTACAATGCGTCATCTTTTACACTATTTTAGTAAGTTAGTGCTGTGCATTTTTATTGTTTTTAAATGGTCTGAAATTCCTGCTTGCAAAATTTAATCACAACCTGTTCACGTCAAGATTATGTAATTTGCTCAAAAATACTGCTACGTGGTGTAATGCAATACTTGATGTGAACGCGGTCAATGCACACGAGATTTGATTTTACCTGAGCAGAAGTAATTACCTTATTCCCTCTCCTTTTCCCCTCCCAGCACTCTCTGATTGGTAATTTGAGCCCTCTCTTCGGGTAATTTACAGGAAGAATCAAACTACAGTTACCAATGTCAGTTCGGAGGCTCTATTACTGATAATTTGCTAATGTTCAACTCATCGCGCAAATTGATCAAAGTTAATGTAAGAGGCAAATTGAACACAGATCGCAGTTAGATATAAAAGCGGCCATTAAGGTAGGTTGGATTATTAGCTATGATTTTGAGCCATTTGCGGTTAGGGAGTTATTAGTTTTACAGTAAAATTTGTTGTCTCTGGGTTAACTTCAGATCGCCCACATTTTGGCTGGGAAGGTCAATTTTGTCTTAAAAAGTGGTGCATGTATTGATTGCTTGGCAAAATTTTGGCATTATTCGCTATGAAATTCCTCCGACACGTCAAAAATGTAAATAAATTACTTTTAATTATCTTGTTGACAGATTGTGTGTTTATTTGGGGCAAGTGACTGATTGTTAATCAGTGAGCTCTACCATATAGTTGTATGTCGGCATTCTTTTGGGACAATTAGGGAAAACAATTGGTTCCCGCAAAAAAAGGTTATATATCACAAAATTTTGGAAAAACAGTCGATCTTTTACTAAAAACTATAAACAGTCAAAAACTGTATATTATTTTTTTAAGACATGTTATAATTTAAGTAAACTAATGCTCTATTTATGTTTGTTTACTATTGTGATATATCGAGAAGTAGCTAACTTAGCGATCTTAAGTTAAAACTTCGATATATACAGAAAACTTTCTTAACTGATGTTTGGTGAAGTGAAATTGAATAATGGCTTCTAATTTGAACCGAATCGTTGATTCAAATTTGTTCATACCACAAGTTTATCAGTGTACATAAACCATAAATTTGTGTGATAGATTCGACCTTCCCACCACCAGATATGATCAGAAACCAACTCTCCGATCCTCCTACTAGAGAGAAATGACATGTTCTCAGGTAGGGAGAACAATGTGTTAAGTGCAAAAAACAATGGTGTCCAGACCACCAAATGACCGAAAAACTTTGGATCTGCAGAATGCTGAATCCTGCACTGCGTGTATCATGTCTTTTGTGGCGAAATGTTGCGCAGAGAAGAAAGAAGATAAAGTCAACAACGACGGTACGATCGTGGACCTACAGGTAACTAATCTCTTTCTTTGTATATGCGGCCAGGACGCACTTCTTAAACTTAGGAGCCTTATGAGCCCTGACAAATTGTTAGATACTCCTTTTGAAGAGATCAGACAAGCTATTCAAAATTATATTTCCCCTAAAGAGTGAGTAGAAACGGCAGAAAGGGCTAAATTTCTGTCCGTTTTCCAAGGCGTTGGAGAATCTGACGACAATTTTCTAGCGCGCCTCAAAGAAGACGCACGTTATTGAGACTTCGAAAAACTTAAAACAGCACCCATTTCTGAGAATGAGTTGGTAAAAATTAAATTTATCTCAGGTTTGAGAGACACTGAGGCCAAATTAAGACTATTAGACGGCATTAAAACCCAGCCAACAATGTGTCTGTCTGAAATGACAGAGAGCTTACAATTCAGAATTCAAGCAATTGCTTTTGCGAGTTCCTCAACAGGTAATAGACCATCTGTAATAAAAGAAGAAGTGGGATACAACTTCAAAAAGACCTTCAGGAAACCTAGTGAAAAGTTCATTGGTAATAAAGGCAATGGTAACTTGTGTAATAGATGTGGAGGTGAGCCACACAGTAGCAAGCCGTGTCCGGCCTTGAACAAGAAATGTAACACCTGTGAAAAGGTGAGGCACTTTTTAAAAATGTGCAGAAGTAAACCCCAGCCTAAGTCAGGTAAGTCTGACCAGCAAAACAATTTCTGCGAGGAAGAGGGCAAGTTGTCTGGTCAAACATCATACGAAATGGAGATGGGAATGTACTATACACGGGAAAACTTGTTTAAAATGTCGGTGAAATGGGAGTACATTACAGTAAAAAGATCATAAAATAGAAATGAAAGTGGATACCGGTGCTGATAGCACCGTGATATAATCCTTAATCTGGACTGAGCTTGGTAAACTTCAGTTAAATGGGAAAGTCAGACGTCTTGAGGCCTATGAAAGTCATCAGCTGACGCTTCTGGGATCACTAATATGTGATGTTGAGTGGAAAGGAAGCAAGTATAGGCAACAACAACTAGCAGTTGTGCAATCCGACAAAAAGTTTGGGCTACTTGGGAAAGACATACTACCCCAAGAAGGCCTCAATGCAGTGAGTGATGAAAGACTATCTGCACTCAAAGGATACAAAGCGCATGTGAAACTCATACAAGGATCACAGCCAATGTTCTGCAATGCCAGAAAGATACCTCTGCCTCTCCAAGATAGGGTCAAAGAGAAGCTTGAGACAATGGTACGACAGGGCATCCTGAAGCCAGTACAACCTGATGGGGTCACAACTGCATCACCAGTAGTGTGGCAGTGGAAGAAAAATGGAGCTCTGAGACTATGCGTGGACCTGAAAGTTCACATCAATGGCAAAGTTATGGACGAGGATTATCCAATCCCAGACATGGAGACCATTCCATTTTCCATAATCTCACCTTTTCCATTTTTTTACTTTGGAAAAATTGACTTATCAGACGCATGCTATCAAATTGAGCTGGACGAAAATGCAAAAGAAATATGCACAATCAACACATCGCAAGGATTGTTCAAGTTGTGCAGGCTTCCTCAGGGCCTAAAAAACTCTTCATCATCTTCCAGAATTGCATTGAGTCAAATCTCAAAGGAATCAAGGGTGTGGTTATCTTCCAAGACGACGTCCTGGTATATGAAACAACAAAGGACCAATACGAAAAAAGAATGCTTGCAGTCAAGAGTCGGCTACGTGAAAAAAAATTCACCATCAATGAGAAAAAATCCAACTCAAAACCAGTTTCAAGCGTGAGTTTTCTTGGTTACTCTTTTCCCAGAGAAGGAATAGCATTCAATCCTAAACATGTTGAGAAAATTAAAATGCAAAACCGCCATCAAATATGAAACAACTCGAGTCCTTTGTCGGCTTAGCAAAACTTTATGGTCGAATGATACCTGATTTTGCAACAAAACTGCTACCCCTAAACGAAATTCGAAAAGAAGAATTCAAATGGGAAAAGAAAGAGCAAAATGCTTTTGAAAACATCAAAAAGGAGTTATGTGCTAACCCTCTTGTACAGCCTCACAGCTTGACGAAGGAAGCAACCGTGACAACAGATGCCTCAGAGAAAGCTATAGGCCGGGTAATCTCACAAGAAAGACATCCTTTGACCTACGTCTCGAGGAAGTTGTCACAAGCGGAAGAAAATTACTCCAATTTTGAGCGAGAGGAACTTGCAATCGTCTTTATGGTCACAAGATTGAAACAATTCCTACTCGGAAGAAGGTTCACTTTACAGACTGACCCCAAACCTCTCAAATATCTCTTCGCCCTACACGAAGAAATTCCGAAAACAGCATCAGCAAGAATTACGAGATGGGCAATAGCGTTGATGGGATTTGACTTCGAACTGAAATATACACCCGAAGAACAGATCCCCCACGCTGATTCTTTGAGCAGACTAGACTTTGACGACGACGATGTTAATGATCGAGTCTGCTTTGATCTTGACAATATCTACTTCGTCCAATCCGACCTCGTCACCCAGTCAGACATCAAAAGTGAGCTGGGATCGAATCAACTCTTTCAAGATGTCATCAAACGAATAAAAAGCGGCATCTGTAAACAGTGCTCAGAAGCAGAGGAACGATTCGAACAACAGAAAGACGCCTTGACCAATCACAATGGAATCATCTTTCGAGGAGTTGTGCCTTTCATTCCACCCAAACTAAGACCCATGGTGATGGCCAAAGCTCATGAGACTCACCCAGGCAAAAATGCACCTGAAACAGCAGTTCGAATGATGGCTTGGTGGCCCGGCATCAGTCAAGATCTTATTCTATATGTTAGTAAATGTAAGGAATGCCAAGAAAACAGGCCTAGCCTGGGGAAAACAGTATCTACTTGGCCGAAAGCTGAAGTTTGGGAAAGATTCCACATGGACTGGGGCTAGGTTAAGGATCAAGGTAATATCTTAGTGGTAGTAGACGCGGGATCAGGTTGATTTGAAGCCTTCCCTGTGGGAAATAAAACCTCACAAACAGTGAAGGTGCTTTCGAGTCAAATCTTTGCAAGGTTTGGGATACCAAGAGTATTAGTATCAGACAACGGTCCTGAGTTTGTGAGCAGTGACCTAAAGCAATGGTGTGAATGACTGGAGATTAAAAAGATGGAATCTCCCATCTACCATCCATGAGCAAATGGGATTGCTGAACGAGCAGTCCAAACAGTGAAACGGGCTATTCAAGCCTGGAGTCCAAATCTGAATGTGTCATTTGGCGCTCACCTACAGCGGGCTTTGATGACACATTGGAACACTTCCAAGGCGCGGGGCGAAACTGCTGTTGAACTGCTACTGGGACGCAAAGTACGACTTCCAGCAGTCACTGATTTTGATCTGTGTGAAGGAGTCCTCTTCAAACCGACGAACAGTTCACCAACGGTTCCAGCTACTTTCATTATCCGTAAAGAAATGAACACTTCGTTCATTCAGCCGGAGAATTCAAACAAGACAGTGCTTGTTAGTGACAACCAAATTGCACGGCTGGAACCTGACGAAATCAAGACTGAATCTACTGACTCACAGTCTGAGAGCAGTAGGGACGACCTAGACGTGGCATCATCCAACTCTACGGAAGAAACCTCAGCAGTTGAAGGGGAACAACCTTCAGTGGCCACGAGAACTTCTAGCAGAAATAAAAAACAATCAGAACGATTTGCAGAAGCTATTCCTACAAACTAGCTGAAAAAAGGAGGGAGGATGTGATATATCGAGAAGTAGCGAACTTAGCAACTTAAGTTTAAACTTCGGTATATAAAGAAAATTTTCTTACCTGATGTTTGGTGAAGTGAAATTGAATAATGGCTTCTAATTTGAACCGAATCGTTGATTCAAATTTGTTCATACCACAAGTTTATCAGTGTACATAAACCATAAATTTGTGTGATAGATTCGACCTTCCCACCACCAGATATGATCAGAAACCAACTCTCCGATCCTCCTACTAGAGAGAAATGACATGTTCTCAGGTAGGGAGAACAATGTGTTAAGTGCAAAAAACTGCACGAGTACTTGCCATATACGGCAAGGGGAAAAACTCGTTCACAACTCAGATGTAAATTATCCCATATCAGTTTATCTATATCTAGACGGATCTGTAAATTTTCATTCTGATACGGACTATAAATACCTGTGAAGTTTTGTACTTTTAGGCCATTTTGAGTTCAATTATTAAAATAATAAAATTCTTGTTACTCGTGCTCGAGACCACGACAACTATTTTATCAGACCTTTCCAAGCTTAATGTCAAATCTCAATTTGCAAATTTCATTTACAATTCGCAAACTTGGTTATGTCGCAAAATTGAATTTTTAATAATTAAGCTTCGTTTCTAAAACTTATATTAGTTATTGCTGAGTTCAAAAATCAAGGGATGAAAGGCTCGCAATTCTATTTTTTTCAGATTAAACTTGTTTTTTGAGATAAACACAAACTTGAGAATGAAAACAGCATATATATGAAAACTGAGTTTCAGATAGATAAAATTATTATCTACCAGGATAAAATAAAGTGAGTTCTTCAAAATTTCGTTCCTGGTTGTTGTTAACTTAAAATATTACAAAAATTTCAAAAAATGTTAAAAGATTTGCGAGACCATCTAGACGGAAAATGATTCTAATGGATTGAGTCAATATTAGGTGGCGCTAGGCATACTTGGATCAAGTTTTTTTATTGATCTATTATTGATGTTGTTTTTTTTTGTAAATTGGCCAGAATTAGCTGAAAACGTTTCCGGAAACTGAGATCTTTTCTGCTCGACATTAAAAAATCCAGCTTTCGTTTCGAGAAAAAATTGTACCTTTTTGGCTACCGTTCTAGTTTAACTTCCGTTCTAGTTTAACTTCATTTATTCATATCATACTTTTTAGAACATTTCATTAATTGTCGTTCGTTCGCAAATGCAGTTATCAGGTGACTTTTAGGCTCAAATAATTCTCAGCGTCAAATTGACACAACGTCACTTGGCTGTCCGTATTCAAATTGTATGAGAGTAAGTAGGAACACACTAGCATGTAAATTAAAAAGTTAAGCCGATTTATAGGGGGGTAAATCAATCAATCGAACCCTGCATCTATCCCCCACCCTTCTCTCCTCTCCCCCCCCCTCTCTCTCTCTCTCTCTCTCTCTCTCTCTCT